>NC_086380.1:47738669-47981921 GCF_036588685.1 Mytilus trossulus | reverse complement strand
TTTACCTTGAAAAGCTCTTTTAAATTCAGTACCTTTTCAATCAAAAACAAAAAGAAAGGTCATCTGTATGAGGTGTCCATGCGACGATGGCCCTACACACTGCCTCTCTATGGTCCTAGTTGCTCTCTGGTCCTCTACAATAATGCCTAGGATGCAAGAGTGTAGTTACAATATGCTGTTGCAGGGAGCATTATAGAGGTCTTGAATAGTGTAAGAGGCTATGTACTGGCAGAAAGACTTACACGCTCGTCTTCCTGTTCACCTACAAAACAAACTACATCTTACAATTTAAGCTTTCTTCTTCATTCTAGTATTCATCAGTTAGCATAGTGTCTATTGTAACACTAGATCCTAAGCTTGTCAATTCGCAGTTTATGTATATCTTTACTACACTGATGGCAAAGAAAAGCTGCTTACAAATTGCCATGATTTGGAGATGATTTCAACATTCCCATTGCATGATCCTTCCCTTGAACTGAGGGTTTTGCCTTGAAAAGCTCTTTCAAATTCAGGACCTTTTTAAGCAAAAACAAAAAGCAAGGTCATCTGTATGACGTACGATTTAGTGTTGTATTTTGTGTTGTGTCCGTATTCAGCTTCTGTTAGATTTGCCTGCCAATAAGCCATGCATGAAACCTATCTGTTAAATTAGATTTTACTGTCTGTGTTTTACTTCCCATAAACTATTCCTACGATGGCTGGCAATCTCTGTCTTACTGTCTTTTCTTTTTGGGTCTGCTTCCATAGCCTTAGATATTCCAAGATCTTACAACAAGGCAGTGGTACTATTTATTAAAGCAGGGACAAGGTTGATGAATGCAAAGAGATGTCCATGCGACGATGGCACTACAGACTGCATTCCTAGGGTCATAGTTGCTCTGCGATCCTCTACAATAATGCCTAGAATGCAAGATCCTACACAATCCTGTGGTACAATCCACCATGCAGCAAACAAAAAACCAAAAAAATAATATACTGTACATGTTTTTCTTTCTCTGCATTTGCTCTGTGTATTGATGATTGGATTTCAGATTATTTTGCAAAATTCACTTCTCTTTTGCCAAGGCATGAGTTCCTCCTTTCTGTAGCATGAATTTAAAGTCTGTTTTTCTGATTTTTTCATAGTTGTCTTAAATCTTATATTAATCACTGAAGGCTTGCATCAGAGGCGAATGTCTGTCTCTGTTTTCAAAGAGTACTTCACCACTTTTGAAACTTAGAGTTATTAAATTAAATCCAACAATGTAAATCATCTAAATTAAGTTTTTACTATTAATAGAATAAGTCATAGAAAGCTGATAAATGATGAATTATAGATTATATTTGAATTGCATTCCAGTCTTAAAGTTTGCATATTTATTTACTAAAAGATTTAGATAGCGTTGAGATCAAAATAATTCATCAAACATACTAGACTTATAAGTTTGTGTTGAATCAGTTATACTGAAAGTTAAGCATTTTTAACAAATACTATCATAATATATTTCATTAGTGCTTAAAATCAAGTTTTTTAATGTAATTATTGTTTGTACAATTTAGTTCTAGTACTCATTGACTGATCATTACAGCAGTTTGTGTGGTATTTTGCATGGCATGCAATTAAAACTATCTGGCAGGTCGAAACTTTTCTGGTTCAGATCAAAATTACGTTTTTGGACCCTGATTAAGAAAGATAAAACATGTAATTATGTTGTGGATTATTTTCTACAATGTGATATCACTATAAATTTTGAATATGCTGTTTAGATTAAAACACGATCTTTGGCTTGTTATTTTCTTTTAAAAAAAATCTATGATGATTTTTCAGAAGTGCTGTATATAAAAACATTTACAAGCATATAGAACCAGGAAGGTCTCAGGGAAAAGTCAGATTAGTATGTTATGTTCCTCACAAATTGTAAATTTGATGCATTCCCTGACTGATGAGACCAAATATGCAATCAAATTTATGTTTTTTTCAGATAGTTATATAAAAGCAAATATCAAATTGCCTGCTATTTTTATGCCCCACCTATGATAGGAGAGGGAGATGATGTTTTCTGGTCTGTGCGTCCATTTATCCATCCATCCGTCCGTTTTCTCAAATGGAATTCATGAGCTTTAAAAACTTGTTTTTTAAGAGGAGTTGCTATCCTGTTTAAAAATAATTTTGAAGAATTAATCATAATCATCTGATAAATGATGAATTATAGATTATATTTGAATTGCATTCCCGTCTTAAAGTTATATATTTATTTACGCTAAGATTTAGATAGTGTTCTGCTTTTTTACAATCAAGATAACAAAAGATAATTGAGATCAAAATAATTCATCAAACATACTAGGCTTATAAGTTTGTGTTGAATCAGTTATACTAAAAGTTAAGCATTTTTAACATATGTTATCATAAAATATTTTATCAGTGCTTAAAATCAAAAGATTTTTAATGTAATTATTGTTTGTACAATTTAGTTCTAGTACTCATTGACTGATCATTACAGCAGTTTGTGTGGTATTTTGCATGGAATGCAATTAAAACTATCTGGCAGGTCGAAACTTTTCTGGTTCAGTTAGAAATTACGTTTTGTTGGACCCTGATTAAGAAAGAGAAAAATTAAAATAATGTGGTGGTTTTTTTTCTAATTGTAATATCACTCTAAATTTTGAATATGCTGTTTAGATAAAAACACAATCATTGGCTTGTTATTTTCTTTAAAAAAAATCTATGATGATTTTTTGGAATTGCTGTATATAATCACATTTACAAGCATATAGAACCAGGAAGGTCTCAGGGAAAAGTCAGATTAGTATGTTATGTTCCCCACAAATTGTAAATTTGATGCATTCCCTGACTGATGAGACCAAATATGCAATCAAATTTATGGTTTTTTCAGATAGTTATATAAAAGCACATATCAATTTGCCCTGCTATTTTTATGCCCCATCTATGATAGGAGAGGGAGATGATGTTTTCTGGTCTGTGTGTCCATTTATACGTCCGTCTGTCTGTTTTCTCAAATGGAATTCATGAGCTTTAAAAACTTGTTTTTTAAGAGGAGTTGCTATCCTGTTTAAAAATAATTTTGAAGAATTAATCATAGTCATCTGATAAATGATGAATTATAGATTATATTTGAATTGCATTCCCGTCTTAAAGTTATATATTTATTTACGTTAAGATTTAGATAGTGTTCTGCTTTTTTACAATCAAGATAACAAAAGATAATTGAGATCAAAATAATTCATCAAACACACTAGGCTTATAAGTTTGTGTTGAATCAGTTATACTAAAAGTTAAGCATTTTTAACATATGCTATCATAAAATATTTTGTCAGTGCTTAAAATCAAAAGATTTTTAATGTAATTATTGTTTGTACAATTTAGTTCTAGTACTCATTGACTGATCATTACAGCAGTTTGTGTGGTATTTTGCATGGAATGCAATTAAAACTATCTGGCAGGTCGAAACTTTTCTGGTTCAGTTCAAAATTACGTTTTGTTGGACCCTGATTAAGAAAGAGAAAAAATAAAATAATGTGGTGGGTTGTTTTCTACTTTGTAATATCACTCTAAATTTTAAATATGCTGTTTAGATAAAAACACGATCATTGGCTTGTTATTTTCTTTTAAAAAAAATCTATGATGATTTTTTAGAAGTGCTGTATATAATCACATTTACATGCATATAGAACCAGGAAGGTCTTAGGGAAAAGTCAGATTAGTATGTTATGTTCCCCACAAATTGTAAATTTGTTGCATTCCCTGACTGATGAGACCAAATATGCAATCAAATTTATGTTTTTTTCAGATAGTTATATAAAAGCACATATCAATTTGCCCTGCTATTTTTATGCCCCACCTATGATAGGAGAGGGAGATGATGTTTTCTGGTCTGTGTGTCCATTTATATGTCCGTCTGTCTGTTTTCTCAAATGGAATTCATGAGCTTTAAAAACTTGTTTTTTAAGAGGAGTTGCTATCCTGTTTAAAAATAATTTTGAAGAATTAATCATAGTCATCTGATAAATGATGAATTATAGATTATATTTGAATTGCATTCCCGTCTTAGAGTTATATATTTATTTACGTTAAGATTTAGATAGTGTTCTGCTTTTTTACAATCAAGATAACAAAAGATAATTGAGATCAAAATAATTCATCAAACATACTAGGCTTATAAGTTTGTGTTGAATCAGTTATACTAAAAGTTAAGCATTTTTAACATATGTTATCATAAAATATTTTATCAGTGCTTAAAATCAAAAGATTTTTAATGTAATTATTGTTTGTACAATTTAGTTCTAGTACTCATTGACTGATCATTACAGCAGTTTGTGTGGTATTTTGCATGGAATGCAATTAAAACTATCTGGCAGGTCGAAACTTTTCTGGTTCAGTTCAAAATTACGTTTTGTTGGACCCTGATTAAGAAAGAGAAAAATTAAAATAATGTGGTGGGTTGTTTTCTACTTTGTAATATCACTCTAAATTTTAAATATGCTGTTTAGATAAAAACACAATCATTGGCTTGTTATTTTCTTTAAAAAAAATCTATGATGATATTTTAGAAGTGCTGTATATAATCACATTTACACGCATATAGAACCAGGAAGGTCTCAGGGAAAAGTCAGATTAGTATGTTATGTTCCTCACAAATTGTAAATTTGATGCATTCCCTGACTGATGAGACCAAATATGCAATCAAATTTATGGTTTTTTCAGATAGTTATAAAAAAGCACATATCAAATTGCCCTGCTATTTTTATGCCCAACCTACGATAGTAGAGGGAGATGATGTTTTCTGGTCTGTGTGTCCATTTATACGTCCGTCCGTCCGTTTTCTCAAATGGGATTCATGAGCTTTAAAAACTTGTTTTTTAAGAGGAGTTGCTATCCTGTTTAAAAATTATTTTGAAGAATTAATCATAGTCATCTGATAAATGATGAATTATAGATTATATTTGAATTGCATTCCCGTCTTAGAGTTATATATTTATTTACGTTAAGATTTAGATAGTGTTCTGCTTTTTTACAATCAAGATAACAAAAGATAATTGAGATCAAAATAATTCATCAAACATACTAGGCTTATAAGTTTGTGTTGAATCAGTTATACTAAAAGTTAAGCATTTTTAACATATGCTATCATAATATATTTTATCAGTGCTTAAAATCAAAAGATTTTTAATGTAATTATTGTTTGTACAATTTAGTTTGAGCACTCATTGACTGATCATTACAGTAGTTTGTGTGGTATTTTACATGGAATGCAATTAAAACTATCTGGCAGGTCGAAACTTTTCTGGTTCAGTTCAAAATTACGTTTTGTTGGACCCTGATTAAGAAAGAGAAAAAATAGAATAATGTGGTGGGTTGTTTTCTACTTTGTAATATCACTCTAAATTTTAAATATGCTGTTTAGATAAAAACATGATCATTGGCTTGTTATTTTCTTTTAAAAAAATCTATGGTGATTTTTTAGAAGTGCTGTATATAATCACATTTACACGCATATAGAACCAGGAAGGTCTCAGGGAAAAGTCAGATTAGTATGTTATGTTCCTCACAAATTGTAAATTTGATGCATTCCCTGACTGATGAGACCAAATATGCAATCAAATTTATGTTTTTTTTCAGATAGTCATATAAAAGCACATATCAACTTGCCCTGCTATTTTTATGCCCCACCTACGATAGTAGAGGGACATTAGTTTTTCTGGTCTGTGAGTCCGTTCAACTGTCCGCCCGTATGTCCATTTATTCAAATGGGATTTATGAGCTTTTAAAATTTGTTTTCACGAGTAGTTGCAATCCTGTTTAAAAATCATTTTGAAAAGATGAGGATGGCAATTGGTTAGGGTTCGATATAAATATTGAAGACAAGAGATTTACTCTGATAAATGTGTATGGGCCCAATACTGATAATCCTTGCTTCTATGACAAAGTAACACAAATCATAGACTTTTTTATAATCAACTGTGTCTGATCTGTGGGGACTTTAATCTTGTTAAGAATTTTGACATAGATACCCATAACTGTAAACATATAAATAATCCAAAATCAATGGATACAATTTTAGAGAGAGATACTCTGATCTTAAAAGATTTACATGAAGAAAAAAATCCATTTAAACAATCACAGTTAGATTTCTTAGATCTCTGAAAGCTTTGTAGATGACATATGTGATATAAACATTGACAATAGCTACAGATCAGACCATTCATCAGTAATTTCGACTTTGAAAATGAATGAGTTTATAAGTCTCTTTCAAGATACTGAATATGTAAAATTTATTAAAAAAACAATTATTAGCACAGTGCAGTGCTAGGTTATTGCAGAGATGCTTTAAACAGTAAAATTGATGATTTTGATATACAATTTACAATCAGTGACCATTTTTTTTTTTTAAAACACTTCTCAATGAGGTCAGAGGTACGACTATTTCTTATTTGACATTTGAAAGTCTGCTTGATAATGTACTTTAATTTCCCGTTAACGGTACGGTCACAGGCTTGAAGCTCTTCTGTTGTACTTGGGGGAACAAACACTGTACGAATACGGTTTTTGTGAAGCAGTGCAAGAAAGTCCTTGTCTTGATGTACCTTAAAGACATCGAATATGGCTAATGCATGTGCCTTGCTTCTCCCGGAACGTTTAATTTCTTTACAAACTTTGTCAAAGTAATGTATCAATACGGATTTTGCGTATTCATCGTAACACTTGAAGACCAGTGATTCTCAGAATGCGTTATGTTCCAGTCTTTAGGAAATGTGTATGAAGGATGACATCTATCAGTTGGACCCTTGTAAATTATTTGAAACGGAAGTAATGCACCTGTCAGGGAAATTCCTACCACACCCGTTATTTCTCTTTTATTATCTAATGCAACGATACTACATTCTTTTGATCCCTTTTCTTCTAATGTCCATTCACTTGTAAGAACCATTTTAAGACCTGTCTGGTCAAAGTTTATAACCAGTTCATGCGGAATGTAATACTCGTCAACACATTTTGTAATTTTCTTCAAATATTCCGCCTTTAAGTTTTCAAAATCAACCGGTAACTTTCTTGCCGTTTTTGTCCCTTTCCTTTTGACTAATTTTGTTCTACTCATAAGTGATCTTGCATATTCACGACTAACATCTAAATGTCCTCCATTTTCAACAAGTAAAGCACGGTTTTCAGCTCTAACTATACCATGGGTGTATACGTAGTAAGATAGTACTATAATGTTAGATGTTCTATCTATTGAAACATGCTTGGTATAATTGTTTTTTTATTGCATAGTAAGATAGTACTATGATATTAGATGTTCTATCTATTGAAACATGCTTGGTATAATTGGTTTTTATTGTGTAGTAAGATAGAACTATAATGTTAGATGGTCTATCTATAGAAACATGCTTGGTATAATTGGTTTTTATTGTGTAATAAGATAGTACTATGATGTTAGATGTTCTATCTATTGAAACATGCTTGGTATAAATGGTTTGTATTGCATAGTAAGATAGTACTATAATGTTAGATGGTCTATCTATTGAAACATGCTTGGTATAATTGGTTTTTATTGTGAAGTTAGATAGTACTATAATGTTAGATGGTCTATCTATAGAAACATGCTTGGTATAATTGGTTTTTATTGTGTAGTAAGATAGTACTATAATGTTAGATGGTCTATCTATTGAAACATGTTTGGTGTAATTGGTTTTTATTGTGTAGTAAGATAGTACTATGCCTGTCTATGATGTTAGATGGTCTATCTATAGAAACATGCTTGGTATAATTGGTTTTTATTGTGTAGTAAGATAGTACTATAATGTTAGATATTCTATATATTGAAACATGCTTGGTATAATTGGTTTGTATTGCATAGTAAGATAGTACTATAATGTTAGATGGTCTATCTATTGAAACATGCTTGGTATAATTGGTTTTTATTGTGTAGTAAGATAGTTCTATAATGTTAGATGGTCTATCTATAGAAACATGCTTGGTATAATTGTTTTTTTTTTGTGTAGTAAGATAGTACTGTAATGTTAGATGGTCTATCTATTGAAACATGTTTGGTATAATTGGTTTGTATTGCATAGTAAGATAGTACTATGATATAAGGGTTCTATCTATTGAAACTTGCTTGGTATAATTGGTTTTTATTGCATAGTAAGATAGTACTATAATGTTAGATGGTCTATCTATTGAAACATGCTTGGTATAATTGGTTTTTATTGTGTAGTAAGATAGTACTATGATGTTAGATGGTCTATCTATAGAAACATGCTTGGTATGATTGATTTTTATTGTGTAGTAAGATAGTACTATGATGTTAGATGATCTATCTTTTGAAACATGCTTGGTATAATTGGTTTTTATTGTGTAGTAAGATAGTACTATGATGTTAGATGTTCTATCTTTTAAACATGCTTGGTATAATTGGTTTTTATTGTGTAGTAAGATAGTACTATAATGTTAGATGTTCTATCTATTGAAACATGCTTGGTATAATTGTTTTTTTTTAGTAGTAAGATAGTACTGTAATGTTAGATGGTCTATCCATTGAACAATGCTTGGTATAATTGGTTTTTATTGCATAGTAAGATAGTACTGTGATGTTAGATGGTCTATCTATTGAAACATGATTGATACAATTGGTTTTTTTGTGTAGTAAGATAGTATTATGATGTTAGATGGTCTATCGATTGACAGCTGCTTGGTACAATGGTTTTTATGGTATAGTAAGATAGTACTATAATGTTATATGTTCTATTTATTGAAACATGCTTGGTATAATTGGTTTTTATTGTGTAGTAAGATAGTACTATAATGTTAGATGGTCTATCTATTGAAACATGTTGGGTATAATTGGTTTTTATTGTGTAGTAAGATGGTACTATGATGTTAGATGGTCTATCTATAGAAACATGCTTGGTATAATTGGTTTTTATTGTGTAGTAAGATAGTACTATAATGTTAGATGTTTTATCTATTGAAACATCCTTGGTATAATTAGTTTTTATTGTGCAGTAAGATAGTACTATAATGTTAGATGGTCTATCTTTTAAAACATGCTTGGTATAATTGGTTTGTATTGCATAGTAATTATGATAGTACTATAATGTTATATGGTCTATCTATTGAAACATGTTTGGTATAATTGTTTTTTATTGCATAGTAAGATAGTACTATGATATTAGATGTTCTATCTATTGAAACTTGCTTAGTATAATTGGTTTTTAATGCATAGCGTATGGTCGGATCATATGCTAGATATAGGAAGCTGTGATACGAGTGCCGATGAGACAACTCTTGAGGGAGAATCTTCAGAGAAAGTTCCTGTGGTCAGCGGAGTCCCCCAAGGGACTATTCTTGGACCGTTACTATTCCTCCTATTCATCAACGACTTACCTGACAACATAACATTCAACACACAACTATTTGCAGACGATTGTATAGTATACAGAATGATAACATCTACTGCTGATACTAATGTACTACAAGAAGATCTTTACAAACTTGCAGAATGGGAAAAAACCTGGGGCATGGACTTTCACCAACAGAAGTGTAGTGTACAGTCTACCACTAGATCACGTTCACCAATAATACACTCATACACGCTTAAGGGACAAGTGCTAGAAAGATAAAAAAAAAAAAGTACCAAATACCTTGGCGTCGACATTGAATCAGACCTCTCCTGGAAACAACACATCAATAGAGTAACAAAAAAAGCGAACAGCATGCTAGGATTCCTAAAACGCAACATAAGAACATACAACAGCGAAACCAAGACAAATGCATATGTTGCAACTTAGACTACTGCGCCAAGAACAGTGACAGTTTTGAAATCACTACCAGCAACTATAGCTGAGGCTCCCTCCTTGGTGTCTTTCAAGAGGGAGCTTTCAACACTTTCTATCTAATCTGTGCACTCCCCCATTTGCCAAGTAAGTCAAATGATGGACTGGAGCTGTGCCGGCGGGGATTATTTTCCCTGATACCGCCACGGAAGCCGGATTGGTTCAGGCCAGATGATCGAAAAGCAAATGACCCCCCCCCCCCCCCTGTTTTATACATTGCTTTATTATATTTTTTTTTACTTTATACTCGCTTGTATATTCTTTGGTTATCTCTCAAAATTACTCTTTTTCTTGCGCCCACCGAAAGCGTTGAGTATTGGTCAAGTTTGACAGATCAACGTAGAATGTAGATGTAGATGTAGATGTAAATGAATTGCATTTCAGTCTCAAAGTTTACATATTTATTTGAATTAAGATTAAGACATATTGTGTTCTGCTATTTAACAATTAATATGGCAAAAGATAATGGAGTTCAACATAAGCAGAGACATATACACATTGTGTATATATGTCTCTGACATAAGTCATCAAACTTATAAGGCTTTAATATGTATCATGTGTATGGTCAATTCACAAAATGTATCTTACAAATGTGAATGCACTATCAGGTAAGTAAATATTATCTACCTATAAATTATTTAACATTTTCATTAACATGTCTTACTATTGCCCTGTGTACGCATGCAGTGCGAAAACTAGTGACAAAATATCGGAAGACAAAATATTACTTCCACTGCAAACACAAAATCAAAGGAAAGGATTAAGGTTCTGATGGAGAGTGTTTTAATATTAATCAACTGTTAGTTCTTATCGGTCTTAAAAGGGTTTTAAAATGTAGAAAATAACGCAAACTACTCAAGTTTTCTTGTTTATCCATGAATAATCTATACATAATTATACAGAAATCAAAAAACATTAAAACACTTTCCTGTTGGCCGATAGTATCGCCAGATAAGACCCTAAAAATGAGACGCCATACCTTAGAGGCTGACCATGTGACTGTGACATTGGGTCACCGGTGCCATATTTGGATCTTAAATCGGGACGTCATACCCTATTTTTTTTTTTGGTAAGCCTGTAACTTTGAACGATATCGTCGCTAGCTAATACGATGAAGATTTAAACACAGTCTTTTTTTTTAAATTTCAGCGAGGAATATTCAGACATTCGAGCAGTGCGCATGGTACAACCAGTGTGCAACGAAGGTAGTTTCAAATGGTATAATGTTTATAGAGGAGCTCTCCGTATTAACTTTAAACCAATTTTCCTTAAGTTGGTGATTTCTTGTTGTGTTTCATTTGTATGCAGAAAATGTAAGAGTTCAGATTTCACAAGAACTTCCAAATAAGTCTACATACAGTGTTAACTTTGAACGACCAGAGGCTAAAAGCGACTACTAGCAGTAGACGGCAGAACTAATGAGACATGTATTATGTTTTCTGGTAAAAGTATTCATTTATTTCTAGAACCAGAAAGAACTGTAGAGTCTGTTGGGTTTAGTTTTGTTGACATACAATTCGTAATGGAAAGAAACAATGCAGATCACTAGACATAAGCTAGCGAACAATAACCCGAATATCTGATGACAATAAATAAAGTGGTGTTACAATACAATTCTTCTATGATATTTGTATGCGTTGGAAAAGAAAAAAAAACCGACTGATTTGGAGCGACATGTATTTTTTTGTTAATTTACAGAAGACATAAATGCTGATAACCATTATACACAGTTTTCTTCATTTGTCTAAGAACTAGTTCATTTTTTGTCGAGCCTGTGACTTTTGTCACAGAAAGCTCGGCATTGGGATAGTGATCCGAATACAGCGGCGACGACGGCGTTAGCTAACTTCCTAAAAGCTTTATAATCTAGAAGGTGGACAGGAAGACCTGGATATGCTTCATACTTTGTATAAAGATGCCTCATGTTACGAACTTTCCGTCAGTCACATGTTCAATGTCCTTGACCTCATTTTCAAGGTTCAGTGACTACTTGAAAAAAGATTTTTTGTAATATTAAATTCTCTCTTATTATAAGTAATAGGATAACTATATTTTGTAAGTGCGTACCTTACAAGGTCCTCATGACCGTCAGACAGTTTTCACTTGACCTCAACCTCATTCTATGGATCAGTGCACAAGGTTAAGTTTTGGTGGTCAAGTCCATATCTCAAGATTCTATAAGCAATATGTCTAGTATATTCGGTGTAAGGAAGGAATGTAAGGTGTACATGTCCAACTGGCAGGTGTAATCATTCCTTGACCTCATTTTCATGGTTCAGTGGTCAAAGTTATTTTTGGAGTTTTTGTCTATTTTTCCAATACTAAATGCAATAAGGCAACTGTATTTGGTGTATGGAAATCTTTTATGATCTATATGTCAGTTGGGCAGATTTAATTTGACCTTGACATCATTTTCACGGTTCATTGCTAAGTATTTATGTTTTGGTCTGTTTTTCTTAATTTATAAGCAATAGGTCAACTATATTTGTTGTAAGGAAGAATTGTTAGCTGTACAAGTCTGTCTGGCATGGTTCATCTGACCGTGATAAAACATTCATAGGCCGGAGAGAACTACGGACTATCAATAGGAAAACAAGCAATCAATCCTAACTATATAAGTATTGATCCGAGAACACTTGCCATGTGCAGAAGATAGACTTGTAGATGACATACTAAACGTGTATGTGTGGTATGGGCTTGGTTTTGAACGTTTATAAGGTTAATAACAATACAATTATGTACAATGTATTGTGGCAAAAAACTTTTCTAGTGTATTCTAGACACTGTACAGAGCACTGCTATTGTATGTACTATACCGGTATGTAAGACTATGTACAGATTACATGTGTTTTTGAATTGTCATTTTCAGGGCTTTTTATAGGGGACTATGTGGTATGGGTTTTGCTCATTGTTGAAGGCCGTACAGTGACCTATAGTTGTTAATTTCTGTGTCATTTGGTCTCGTGTGGTGAGTTGTCTCATTGGCATTATTGTACCACATCTTCTTTTTTATATTGTGGTTGAAAATGTACAATACCAGTTTGCATGAGTTGTCCAGTGCACTATCATACTTGTAAATGTACTACACCGGTATACAGGACATTGTATAGTACCTTACTGTGGTGGTAGATTTACTTATATAAGTCAAGATGTGGATGTTTTGTACCAGTATGCAGATCAAAGTACAGACCAATTGAATATACATACACCCAGGCCCAATGAACACAAATGTGTTACAAAAACGTATGTACACATCAATTGTACCAAATATCTTTCTTACTATACAGCATTGTTTTTGCTCATTTTTGAAGACAGTTCATTTTCCCTGTATTTGTTTAAATCTTCTTCAATCGGACTTGAATACTGTAAATCCAGAAATTATTGCATGCATTTATTGAGATTTTGACCTAACAAACAAAACTAAGAGAAAATTGTTGTGAATACAGGAAAAGCTTCATTCAAATATGTCAGATTTCTGAAAGGGAATTCTTGTTATTGCAATTTTCAACTGGTCGCATCATTCACAACAATAAACACCTCCACATTATTTCTGAATTTACAGCAGATATTCAAAGCATTGGCACTCTTTTTTACAGTTAAAGATTTCAGCTAGTCCTTGTGGTGCTTTTATTCTCAAAGCTCTGCAAAAACTCAAATATATCATTGGCTTTCAAATTGGTGGTCTTAAGCCTTCCAAATTAAGGTAAATCCTGAAAAGAACTGCAGTTGCAGCAAATGTGATATTTTTTTATTCATGTACCTTTCTTAATTCTATGTATCATCCTTGGTATAACTGCTTTGCATGGTACAATAAATTAATATCATAAAATGCATTCCTACATTTCTTGTTACATCCATGTTTTTATGGTATGGTAACACGACTTCACAGGTAAACGGAGAAAAAAGCAGGCGTCCTTAACATTGAATATTGATTGTACCAAATGACTTTGCCCCCAGTTCATTCAAATATCGCATATTCTCACATGAATTTTAATTAAACGCTTGACCAACTCAGAATTCTAGGTCGCGAACAAGCTTTCCCTGAACTAGAGCATTTGTTAGGGTTATTCATCACTCCTGCCAATTTTTAGAAAAAACATCGAAATTAAACTATGACACGTGATTTCGTATTAGCCAAGTTTAAAGCCATAATTAAGAATCGTTTTTTGAGATACGGTGCGACATGTGAAAAAAAACACACTCCTGTTTTAGTTACAAAGTGCCGTAACTCAAAAAGTTTTAATCTTATTTTCACCAAAAAGTATACATATCATTTGACCATCATAAGAAACAACTATGTTAAGTTTCATAAAATTTGGATAAGTCGTTCTCAAGTTACGGTGCGACATGTTTAAGCCGGACAGACGGACGGACAGATAGACGGACAGACACCGGACATGTGTATACCATAATACGTCCCGTCAAAATTTTGACCGGCGTGTAAAAATTAAGAATCTAAATATACGGTTGGATTTGGCATATCAAAGAAACCCAAATAATTCATTTTTTTATGTAATCAAACAAAGTTTAATTTGGGACCCTTTTGGCCCCTAATTCTTAAACTGTTGGGACCAAAACTTCCAAAATCAATCCCAACCTTCCTTTTGTGGTGTATTAGTACTAACAGTTTAGGAATTAGGGGCAAAAAAGGGGCTAAAACAAGCATTTTTGTAAATTCCAGACAATGACTTATGTGTAAGTGTATGGATCTCTCTGACATTGTACCACAATGTTCAATATCACAAAGGGAATACTGGAATTGAGTTTGTGGATAATTACCACAAACTTGCAGGAATTAGGGGAAAAACAAGCATTTTTTTCTAGTTCCCAGACAATAGCTTACAAGTGTGTAAGTGTATGGAACTTTCTAAAATTGCACTACAAGGTTTTATACTACAAAGGGAAGGTTAGATAATTAAACCAAGGGGGTGGGGGTATTTTTTCCCTAACTTTTTAAAGGGGTATTTTTATGTGCAATAGATTTTTAGCTCACCAGGCCGAAGGGTCAGGTGAGCTTTACTCATCACTTAGCATCCTTTGTCGGTTTTTTCACAAACTTTTGTGATCTATGTTACAGTGGAACAAAATAAATAAAATTAACTTCAGATATTCTAATGTTTCAGTCCAGGTTCAGCAAAAAAAATGCAGCATGAATATTCATAATGTGAATGTAAAATCTTCATCAGATGTTGTCCTTGTTCCAATGATGTATCGTCTAAATGCATTTGATAAAGACACATCATGCATAGTGTCAGTTGTTGAGGTAAGTTTTATAAATGAGGATTTGTTAAGTTTACTGATTAAAAAAGACAACATTTTTGGGGGATTAATATGTAAATTGGTAGATTACTTTTTCAAATACATCTTTTTTAGCTCACCAGGCTCACAGGGCCAAGTGAGCTTTTCTCATCACTTGTCGTCCCACGTCGTCGTCGTTGTCCGTCGTCGTTAACTTTTACAAAAATCTCCTGGGCCAAATTTAACCAAACTTGGCCACAATCATCATTGGAGTATCTAGTTAAAAAAAATGTGTCCTGTGACCCGGCCAACCAACCAAGATGGCCACCATGGCTAAAAATAGAACATAGGGGTAAAATGCAGTTTTTGGCTTATAACTCAAAAACCAAAGCATTAAGAGCAAATGTGACCTGAAGTGAAATTGATTATCAGGTCAAAATCTATTTTCCCTGGAATTTTCAGATGAATGGTATAACCTGATGTTAGGTTGCTGCCCCTGAAGTGGTAATTTTAAGGAAATTTTGCTGTTTTTGTTTATTATCTTGAATATTATTATAGATAGAGATAAACTGTAAACAGCAATAATGTACAGCAAAGTAAGAACCAAAAATAAGTCAACATGACAAAAATGGTCAATTGACCCCCTAAGGAGTTATTGCCCTTCATAGTCAATTTTTAACAATTTTCATAAAATTTGTAGATTTTCACTAACAATTTCCACTAAAACTACTGGTCCAAGTTCATTATAGATTGAGATAATTGTAAGCAGCAAGAATGTTTAGTCAAGTTAGATCTACAAACACATCACCATCACCAAAACACAATTTTGTCATGAATCCATCTGTGTCCTTTGTTTAATATTCACATAGACCAAGGTGAGCGACACAGGCTCTTTAGAGCCTTTAGTTTTTAAAGCTCACCTTGCCATCACTTGGTGTTTACATTCTCTTCCATCATTGTTATAAATTTTTGAAAGATTTTCTCTGAGACTGTTGAACTGCAACCAAAGTTTACACACAAAATCACAGGTGAGCAATTCAGACTCTCAAGAGCCTTTTGTTTTTTGGTTGCTCTACATGTATTTCTCAGTAAGATTAGCATGATTTCAAATTTATATATTTTGTATCACATGCCGTCACCCTCGAACAATATCATTTCTCGGGCCTAAAGGCCCTTGGGCTGATATTGATGTCTCGGGATGATACGACATATGATACATTCAAAAAATTTACCTATTTTGAGTAAAAATTTTCTTAAGTAAAAAAAAAACCAAAACTGACTTTATGTAAAAAAAAAAAAAAGTAGGGGTGTGATAAAGGGTATGCGATAAAGGGTAGGATGTGATAAAGGGTATGCGATAAAGGGTGCGCATCAAAGTTGCGCGATATGGATTAAACAGCAGGCTATTTATCACATATGCAAAACTACTGTATTTACTACTAACCATATGATAAATGATTATATCACGGTCAAGTTGCAGTATAGCTATAGAGAAGGCCTCAGATTTTCTTCAAATTTTGCATATTGCTGTGAATTATTAAACTTGAACAGAAAGTATAAAAAATATGGGTTTTCCATGTTTTTTTTATGTTCACCTCTTTTATATTCTGAAAAAATATTGAAAAACTTTTTAACTGGTTTTCAAATGAAAATATGACTTGTCTTTCAGAAATTACTGTCCTTGATTGATTGTAAAAAAGAACTTTAATTTTGTCTTTTTCCTGCAATAACTGATCAATTTCAATCAATGCATCCCGAATCTTAATATATTTAACCTGATAAAAAAATGGAGGTCAAGTTTGATATTGTTAATTTTAAAACTATCATTTTTAGCTCACCGTTCCAAAGGAACTGTGAGCTTTTGCCATCACTTGGCGGCCTCGTAGTCAGTCTGGTGTAAACTATTTCAAACATCTTCTCCACTGAAATTGCTGAACCAATTCCAAACAAACTTAAGCTGAATGATTCTTAGGTAATCTAAAATAAAGGTTTTTTTTAATTTTCTGTTTCATAAAAAAACATTGCCGCCGTGGCTAAAAATAGAACAATGGAGGTAAAATGCAGTTTTTGTTGTCGAGCCTAGGACTTTACATAGCTTGACATAGGGATAGAGATCGCTTCACTAGTAACTGACTGTCTATAATGGAAGTCAAGTAACACAATCATGTGACAATGTGTTAAAAAAATGTGAATTGCTTGTGGTAAGGGGGTACTGATTGATGGCTTGCTTGCATCCAGTGGCAAGTTAATTGCATGTCCAGGACACGAAGGGCAAAGTGAGCTTTTTTCATAACTTTGCGTCTGGCGTCGTTCCTCGTTAACTTTTACAAAAATCTTCTCCTCTGAAACTACTGGGCCAATTTAAACCAAACTTGTCCACAATCATCATTGGGGTATCTAGTTTAAAAAATGTGTACGGTGATTTTCATATTTTAGTTTTACTTTGTTAAGCGAATAAACAGATGGCACTCAACTGCTTCATAGTCAAACAAAAGAGCAGCAGATATCTTTCACATTGATTATTATGAATTTGCCCCCAGTTCATTTGAATTGTGCATATTCTTGCATGATTTTCAATTAAAAGCATGACTCTCTCAGAACAAGCTTTCCTGAAACTAGAGTATTATGGTCCTTGATAGATTGAATTGGCAAATGAGACAACACAAATAAATGCCATAAAACTTGAATAAGGGTCAATCTGACAGCTCTTGGCTCTTTGTATACATATATATAATAATTAAGGTGTTTGAAAAAAAATGTAGGTAAAGATGGTTCAACAATTGCAGTCAGTTCGAGCACAACAGAAAACAAGAGCAACTAGGTCAGCTTCAGGTGGAAGTGAAAGTGATGTGAAACCTGAACCAGCAATATATCAAGATATACCTCCTAAATTCCATGGGCAACATGGGGGTGAACTTCTGATACATAAAGATATTTATGGTGGTTATCTTAGCAAGGGTAGAATGTTCAGATACCTTCCAGGGATGATTTGCATAGGAACAAGGGTAAGACAACTTAGGTTATTTCCTATTTTTGCACTGGCATTGTCTGTTTATTTTTTTTCAACTTATGAGTTTGAAATCTTTCACTGCTCTTTTACAGTTATACTAAACTTAGGCTCGTGTATACAATTATGCTGATCTTTTGCTTGTGTTTATAAAATATTACAGAGATAGATTTTTATTTTGAATAAAACTTGCTTTATTTTGAGGTTTTGTCTGTTTTAGGTTATATTTACCCTCCTGAAAATAGCAGGTACGCATTTGAGAGAAATAATGACAATGTCTAAACTTGACACAATCAAGACCAGTAGTAAAGCTACCATCTATTATTCAGAGCCAAAAGATTTGTTGAAGAAAGAAGATAGAGACATTTTAGTTGAGTCATTTGTAAGACTTAATAATATTGATGATGATATGTAACCATGGTAGCTATCATTGAATTGTTTTCTTTTTCTAGAAAAATTGCAACATAAGTATGGATTTCCATGTCTAAAAGTCAATCTCATAACCATCTTTTCCTTCACACTTTTGGGTAACATAGCTGCTGCATCAGTTTTGTTGCTGTCCCATTATGTTAGCTGATCTAGTTTCCAGAGAATAACTTGTGTGTACGGGTATATGCGTTTAAGTGTATGGATCTCTCTAAAATTGTAGTACAAGTTACATTACCACAAAGAGAAGGCTGGGATCAAGTTTTGGGGTAAATACTATAAAGGGGTGGCAGTGGGTTCAACCAAACTTTTAAGGGACAGGATATTTTGAAAACTATTGTTGGATAGAGAGACAAGCAGGAATGATTACAAGGAATGACCAGTTACAGATCAAGTTAATATTTGTTTTGGTCGGATTATGATTTGCAGAGTAATGGTCCTTGGACTTAGAAAATTCGTTTTAAGAATCTGTTTTCCACACTTTATATGCCCCACCTACGATAGTAGAGGGGCATTATGTTTTCTCGTCTGTGCGTCCGTTTGTTTGTCTGTGCGTCTGTTCGTCTCGTTTCAGGTCAAAGGTTTTGGTCAAGGTAGTTTTTAACTTATTACACATGTTCCCTATGATATGATCTTTCTAACTTTTATGCCAAATTAAATATTTGACCCCAATTTCACGGTCCACTGAACATAGAAAAGTATAGTGCAAGTTTCAGAGTAAAGTTTTTGGTCAAGGTAGTTTTTGATGAAGTTGAAGTCCAATCAACTTGAAACTTATTGCACATGTTCCCTATGATGTGATCTTTCGAAATTCAAATGCCAAATTAAATATTTGACCCCAATTTTACGGTTTACTGAACATTAAAAATGATAGTGCGAGTTGGGCATCTGTGTACTGTGGACACATTCTTGTTTCCTTTCTATTTGAAGATAGTGCTTTGGTATTTGGTTTATAGTTCTATCATGATCATGATCACTGACAAGTTACAGATTAAGTTTGAATGTCGTTCTAGAGATATTACTTTTTGTACAGTTTCAGTCACTGGACTAAGAAATTTACAGAAATAATCAGCATTCCACATTTTTCACTTCGTTAACTTTTGATTTTATTGATCATTTAGGTTTAAATAAATTTTTGAATTTGAAAATAAACACCCTCTTTTTATGTATTTTTTTACATAAATTTCTATTTATGCAGTTTCAGAGTGGATGTTGCTATGGTTAATATGTGTTTCTGTGGTAAAAATTGAGATCAACAACACTTGATGATAGTAATTTAAAGTTTTTATGTATTTTCTTATCGGTTATGAAAAAATCCAAGACATTTAAGCTCTTAAACTGCAATATTCTGCAAATAAAACTCCGTTTCCAAGGAAAAAATCGGTTGCTATGGTGATAAAACTGAAGAAAATCCCACGCATTTTTCTATTCAATTTGGTAAAGTAGTATCCAAACTTCATAACTACAGTGCTAACTATTCTCTACACATTTGCACTTTTTTATAAAACACCAGAGAAAATTTGTTAATTTCGAAAAAATCCCAATTTCAGAAATGTTGAAAATATGCATTTTTTCGCAAAAATTTTCAAAAAAATTACAAATTTGGTTGACATGCAATCTTCACTAAAATGAAGCTTAAACCAAGTTCTATCAATGTTAGATTTGAACATTAATGAAAAATGCATGATTCTATTCATAAGCAGGCTCTGAATTGTGGTGATTTAGCTGTTTTTTGAAAGATTTTACCAAGCTTAACGACCAAAAAATAGAGTGTCCGTTACCATGGCAACCACTCATATTTTCCCACTTAAATTTTGTTTTTGAGTAATATTCATTTACTGCTTCTACTAGGCCAATTATAGATGAAATCTGAAACCATCATGTATCGCACTCTGCCTGGTTCTTACAAAGAGCTGTACTTAAGTGTTGCTGATGAAGGTAATTTCGGAAAAGAATTCAAATGCAGAAAATTTATAAAGTGATATGTATTTTATTTTTATTATTATTTCCCTGCATTTTATATACTTTTAATCACAATTAAAGAAGGGAGTAGCTATAGGGTCACCCTACCTTAACTCTGGACCTCAATTAAAAAAGTTCCATAACTTTACCCACCTTGGTCTTTTGGTCCAGGTAACCTTAGGTAATTGCCTATCACTTGTACCTAAAAGGGCTTTTTATTTTTGAAAAAAGCTTTCCAATTTTAAGACATATAAGGGAGTAATACAGTCTAAATCTGAGCGCCATAAATGGAAATTCCAGCGTTGAAGATATTAAAACCAGCGATATAAAATTGAAGCGATGTTGGTACAGACGAGGTAAATGAGAAAAAAACCTGTGACTGAAAATGTATAGTTTAGCTCTGTAGACATAACGTTATGCGCTGTAGATATAAAGATCAACACACGGGATTTAACGTCTAGCGCTTAATATGTCAAGTCAAGGGACAGGGGTTACATCTTCAGATTTTCCACACTAGACCTTGTATTTTCTGCGGTAGACTTGACATATTCGGCTTTAATTCTGGATTTTGTATCTTCAGCGCTAGACTAAAAATGTTTCTCATCTGTACGAGACCAATAGGGCTGTTACTCTATACCCAGTGGCGGATCCAGGAACTTGTCATGAGGGGGGGGGGGGGGTGTGCTGACTGATTAAAGAGAGGCTCCAGTCATTCTTCCACCTATGATACCATTCACATAGCATTTGAGCCTAATGCTTAGGACACCGGTGGTTTGTCTCAAAGAGAACAAAAAGTTCTTGTTTATAATGTCTTGCGAATTTAGTACTGTAGATGTGAATATTAGTGACAGAATAAAAAAAATGCAAAAGAGCAGATATTAAGTCAAGCACATGATATGTTATACTTACATCCGAGAAAGACAACATTTAATAATAGAAAAGTTAATATAAAAGTAAAATATGTCTTGCATTGGATATCCAATCACTGTCAGAGGTTATGTATTTATTTATATCATTAGATTTTATTCTTTACATCTCAAGACAGATCTTCTTCAAAAGACAACTTTGCAGTTGCATTGCAAGATTTAGACAAATTTGGCTAATCGTTTATCTTTTAAATTCCTTCTGGTTTTGCTTAACATCTGAATTGAAACATGACAATATATATAGATGTATGACTTCAAATTTCTAGCACACAACTTTACATCTCAGTCATCTTAAGACTTCACATATATTGCGCTAGACATTACTACTACAGGACCTTACGCATCCAGTAAAGGATTTATGCAGTGCGACCAGCGCCAAGTAACCCTAACCCTAACTCTCTAACCCTAACCCAACACCCAGTGCAAGAATTTCTCATTAGCACCTAGAGTTAATATTTCAGCATTTTGTATTTCAGCGCTGGTAGTGAGAAAACATGCATTGTAAAACACTTTCAGCGCTAAATCCATGCATTTTTAGCAATAGACTTGAACACTTTAATCTTAGCTCACAAAGTCTTTAATATACAGGGTTACTTCAATTTCTGTGCGAGTAACAATTATATATAGTGTGCAATACTTGTGTGAATATATAACAAAAGACCATCATATTAAAAAATGTGATATGATTGCCAATTAGACCACCACCAAAAAGAGACCAAAAGATACAGAAATTAATAGCTATAGGTCCCCATACGGCGTTTTACAATGAGCAATGTCCATACTGCATAGTCATTTATAAAAGACCCCGAAATCACAAATGTAAAACAATTCAAACGAGAAAACTAACGGCCAAATTAATGTACACCAAAATAAAAAAAAAACTAAACAAATTGACAATGATACATAAATGAACACAGACATGTAGCAGTTACTGACGTGCGAGCTCGAGACCTGAATTAAACCCATTTATGAATGATATCGTCTTCATCATATGAATATCAAGCACAATCCCTGCCGTTAGGGGTTTAGTAGTATACCATCATAAAATATATGAGAAGAACCTTGTCCAAGTGAATTAATATTAAAGCCCAAATAAGCAATCTTTAGTGAATTGACAGCAGTATCGTAACTAGATTCTGACAGGTACATTCCAAATTCACCATCATTTCTAAAAAAAATTGTGATAAGTTTAAAAAATCTTTTACATAAAGTTCAGCTACACAAAAATAGCGTTATTGGTAGGCTACGGTTGCATCATCTAGACATAAAAAAGTATTTAAAAAAAGATTCGATAATTTATTTTTTCATTTCGGTTCCCACTTTGTTTTTAGCTTGCTGAATGCCGTACTCAGTTTGACCTACAATAACTGTTTACTTTTAACACATTGTGAAACCTGGATTAAAGTTCGTCTCATTATATGGCTACTAGTCTACCACATCTCTTTATTTCTATTGAACCAGTATTAATAAATGTATACCGTTTACAGGGGCGGATCCAGCCATTTTAAAAGGGGGGTCCCAACCCAGAGTAAAAGGGGGGGGGGGGGGTTCCAACTATATGCTCCCATTCAAATGCATTGATCGGCCAAAACAACCCCCGGACCCCCCCCCCCCCCCTGGATCCGCCACTGGTTTATATTGCCTATGACTCATAAATGGGATTTTCTGTCTTTGTTTTTTCCTGTAAAAACCTTGTTTTCTTTAATCCCGTGCAAAAACTTTGTTTTTTTCAATAAATTATAAAAAATTTAGGTACGGCATGCCGTACGAACGAAAACTATTGGTACGGCAGCTGGCTGCTACGCCCCTGTAAATCCAAACTATAGAGACGCAGGTTAATTTGTGAAAATACGGGGAATTTTTGTGACACTATTTGTGCAATTTCGTAAGAAACCAATTCGTTTTAAATTGGTTGCCAAAAAAACGCTTCTTGCGAAATAGAAAAATAAAATTCTTTTGGAAAATGATACGGGATATAATTTGCTGAAAAAACATAGTACAAGCAGTCTTTGAAAATCAGGCAGAAAATGATTTTTGAAATGAAATTAACATAGTAGAATAATACAATTGTCTGGTTATTTTGGCACACAACTTTTCCACTTTTGGAATATTATTGGACTGTAATAAAATATGGTTCTTGAAGCTTGTAAAAATAGATTGCCGATACTGTAATCTTAAAAATATAGTTTACACAGGACAGCAATGAGGAAAAAGTTAACAAAGGCCTGTCATTTTGGGATGTCAACACTTAATGCGCATCCGTTGGGATGAAATAAAATTATATCTCTCAGACCCTGTTACAACAATAAACGAATAATCGCATAATTATTTCAATAATTGTCGAAGGTAAACCAAGAAAAGCGCTCCGATCGCCAAAACGAAATGAAAGAGATATGTTTGTTTGATATATTTCTTCAAATGCAGAAACAAACTGAAAACACGTAAACATATTAATATCATTATGGTTCATGTTAATTTACACTTGGTTGTACAGGGATGGGTGTGTTTTGTTGTTGAGTTGGACATGCTTTACAATTGAGATTTCTCAACTGTATTCCACTATGATCTTTAATATAAATATATATACCAAAAGTACGCATATTCAGATCACAGAGTATGACTTCTTCCTTCTACAGTGTACAATTTCAAGGTGGAATTTTTATAATGCACCAAGTGTTACCTATAGAGGATGCATGTATGTTCTCAGATTTTTTTTATTATATCATTTTTCACGAAAGACAGAATGTTAATTGAACTTAAATTTAATACATACAATTTGCAAGGTTTGTCTGCAACTATGCAGATCCACCCTGTTAGTTGAAAATAAAACTAAATCAGTTAGAATTTATAGGAAATTTACGAAACCAGACAGGGGAAATAAAAAAAACGTTACTCTATATTAAGTAATGTCATCCTTTTTCTGCCAAATTCTATGCATATCGGTCAACTTTGAAGCAATTTATCTAAAAAATATATAAGGATGGTGACATGTGTCGCCATACATGCACAGGCTCACAATAAAATCCTGGAATTGTTAGGTTTTTTTTATTCTTTCTCCATATATAAGAGATCATAATGAATTAGTGAAAAGATTCGGAATATTTTATGATTTGTATAGTTTGTTCTTATGCTGTGCTGTAACAAAACTGTCCCAGCTGTTTACAAGCATGTTAAACGCCACAATATATTGCATGTGCCTGCTCCAACTCAGGAGCATGTAGTTCAGTGGTTGTCGTTTGTTGATGTTTTTTATATGTGTTTTTCGTAATTCATGTTGTTTTAAAATAGGCCGTTATTTTTCTCAATTGAACTGTTTCATATTTTTCAATTCATGAACTATTGTAGCCGACAATACCGTATGTTTTTTTCATTGTTGAAGATTATATGGTTGCCTCTATATAATTGCTCACATCCTCTACATTTGAACTTTGTGGGATAGTTCACAGGGGCTTGTTTAGTGGGTCAGACGAGGTTTTACTGTCAATGGCGATCGCTATCCTATACTAAACAAGCCCCTGTGGATAGTTGACTCATTTGCATTAATACCAAATCTCCTTATTAAAAGTTGAGGGGTGTGTGTATTTCTTTGGAAAATTTCAATGTTTTTCTCACAGGTCACCCAGTTTGAATAGAATATTTTGACATTTTGCTGTGCTCTTGGATTTGAGTTAAGAGCCAACCAAAGTTCACGGCCTGTTGGTGGGTAGTTGATGACTATATGGTAAGCTCTGGATGCCTTTTTGAGTATTGCATACGGTGATTTGGTGATGTCTTCATGCCATGCATTGTCCCATTACTTTATATAGACTGCTTATCAGTCAACCTGATCTATCAAAGTAACTCTCCTCGCCTTTTGTATAGTCAGACGAAAAACAATATATAAACTGACTTAGCTTGGTATAAACATGTTTATTTAATATACTCATATACATATAAAAAAGATGATGTGTTATGATTGTCAATGAGACAACTCTGCACAAGAGACCAAAATAACATAAAAATTATCAACTATAGGTCATCGTACGGCCTTCAACAATGAGCTAAGCCCATACCGCATAGTCAGTTATAAAAGGCCCCGAAATGACAATGTAAAACAATTCAAACAAGAAAACTAACGGCCTTCTTTATGCCCAAAAATTGAACGAAAAACAAAAATGTAACACATAAAAAAAATGTAAAAAAAAATTATTTTAATAAATGTTGAAAATATTATTGTGTTTGTGAGTTGAAAACTACTTAAAATTGTAGAAATATTCAAAAGTAGCTCTCGAGTTTTTGTTTTGCGGCTACGTTAACGGAACACCAATCAAGTAATCGATCTTCATGACTATGGCTTCAATATTCAATGGTATAAAATATCATGTTCTGCTTGTCGTAGACTCAAATAGACTTCAAGTTGGAATAGATCTACGAAGACTAAAGAACGTTCATGTGTGGTTTGGCAATTGTACATGCCCACGACACCGATGTCCAGATATTGTTCGGAAGATGTTTTGAGAAGTAACGATGCTACCGGACATGTAAAATTAAACTGTTACAGTATATTACAGAACACAAAACTGGCTATCTCTGCTGTAAATACAAGTTAAAACCGGACATGGTTTACATTAAAGCTAAAAATCCCAATCCCATGGCATCAAATAATTTAAAAAAAAAACATGACACTACCATATACCTCTAGTAGGCAGTAAAAGTGCAATATGTACGTTTTGTTTGGGTCTAGCCCAAAAATAAGTAAGTTCAAGTCTTTTTAGAACGTTATCGGAAGGACATACTAATACAAAAACTTAGTACCAGTGTTATATGAACGTTATCGGAAGGACGTACTCCTACAAAAACTTAGTAAATGAATGTATCGGAAGAACATATTCCCACAAAAATTGAGTACCAGAGTTATATGAACGTTATCGGAAGGACATTTCGTACAAAAACTTCGTACTAGTGTTATATGAATATTATCGGAAGGACATACTCCTACAAAAACTTAGTATCAGTGTTAAATGAATGTATCCGAAGGACATACTCCTACCAAAATTGAGTACTCAGTGTTATATGAACGTCATCGGAAGGACATACTTGTATAAAGGTCATCACATGTATGAATTTTCGCATACCACACTTGTAAAGATCATAACATTCATGATTTCTCGTGTATCTATTGTCACTTAATCCTTCACTCAACACATGTACACCACTTTTGTAAATTTCATGAATTCTCGTGTGCCTATAAAAGTTACCTTTTCCACTAAATTATTTACCGATACAGGTAAATGTGCATGCAATTATTCATCACAAGTATGGGTTATAATGTCTTTACGATAATAACCGTCGGAACTAAAGCTTGTACCCATACGTCACATTTTAGGTCTTCTTTTATCAGTATGTGTTTTTGTATGTCTCAGACAATTACTGATTCTGCCAACTCTTTTTCAAAATATCACATCTTATCTTTCCAAGTATGGATTTTCATGTGTTTATTACGATTGCTTTTGTGACCAAATGCTTTACCACATACATCACATCTGTAAGGTTTTTCGCCAGTATGTGTTATCATGTGTGTACGACAAGAACTGCTTTGGCCAAATTCTTTTCCACAAATATAACATGCGTAAGGTTTTTCGCCAGTATGTTTTTTCATGTGTACATTATAGTTGCTCTTGGCACTAAATTCTTTACCACATTCATCACATTTGTAAGGTTTTTCACCAGTATGTGTTCTCATGTGAATTAGACAACTATCATTTTTGCCAAACTTTTTTTCACAAATATCACATTTGTAAGGTTTTTCGCCAGTATGTGTTCTCATGTGAGTTAGACAATTCCTTTTTATGCGAAACTGTTTTCCACAAACATCACATCTGTAAGGTTGTTCACCAGTATGCTTTCTCATGTGAATTTGACAGGCGCTTTCTCGGTGAAACTCTTGATCACAAAAAACACATTTAAAATGTTTTTCCCCAGTATGAATTCTCATGTGTTCATTATAGTTGCCTTTCTGACCAAATTCCTTATCACATACATCACATTTGTAAGGTTTTTCGCTAGTATGTGTTCTCATGTGAATTTGATAAATATTTTTTTGGCAAAATTCCTTTCCACAAATATCACATTTGTAAGGTTTTCCACCAGTATGGATATTCTTGTGTATATTATAATTGCCTTTATGACCAAATACTTTTCCACATTTATCACATTTGTAAGGTGTTTCGCCAGTATGTTTTCTCAAATGAACTTTACAGTTACTGTGTTGGACAAATCCTTTTCCACAAATATCACATTTGTAAGGTTTTTCACCAGTATGGATTTTCTTGTGTATATTATAATTGCCTTTGCTACTAAATTCTTTACAACATTCATCACATTTGTAAGGTTGTTTACCAGTAAGATTTTTCATTTGACGTAGACAAGAACTTTTTCGGTGAAACTCTTTGTCTGCAGTAGCCTCTTTACTGGACATAACTAAGTGTTACAGTCTGTTCACAGATGTGTTTTTTTTTTATCTACAACATACAAATACCAATTTATTTAAAGATGGTAGGTAAACTATGTAATAATTACAACTATAAGCAGTATGTATTGTGTACATACATTTGTACTAGAAGTCTGATTTTTTTCATTTATCCCTGTTCAAAAAAGTATTAGGCCTAAGATCTTGCATGCCAGACGCGGGTTACATCTTCATAAGACTCTCAGTGATGCTCGAATAGAAAAAAGTTAAATAGCCAAATCAAGTATAAATTAGAAGAGGGTCAATAATTTTTCACAGATTTTTCCAAAATACGACTACGGTAAATAGTTTTGCTTGAGTTAAAAAAATCTTTAGGATTTACAAGAATTCAGAATTACGCCAACTGTAAGTTTAAAAATATGACTATGTTTACATTTATATCAGTGATATATCATGATAACGCAGAAATGTTGACTACCTGGCTTGTATTAAATAACCTCGGGGAGTTAACTTCAACCAGCAGATGCATTGACCCGATTGATGCGGATTTTTTTTTATATCAAGACAAAACGTTGCATAGCAGAGGCGCGTTTCGTCTATAAGAGACAAACACATTCCAAAATACGGCTACGGTTATAATATACACATGAGGAAGAAACCCCTTTATAATTCGAAGAATATTGCAAATACTGCAAACTGTTATTTTTAAATTTATAAAAATTAATGAATATGAATTCTTGATAATACCTTTTTAACATCCGCTATGCTCGTGTCTGTTGTGAGGTTTTAGATTTCAACAAACGGTTAATTTATGTGTATTAGTGGTAAATTATTAAGTTAGGGATTTCGTTACCACAAATAACTTAAAACTTGTACTTAATTCTTCCATAGCTATAAGCTTATTGACCCTTTAAATAAACTTATTCTAAATGTTAGCAATTCATCTCTGTATTTGAATATTGGTTTTATGTCCCATTTATGCCATTATGTTTTCTGGTCTGTGCGTCAGTCCGTCTGTTCGTTCGTCCGTCCATTCGTTCGTCCCGCTTCAGGTTAAAGATTTTTGGTCCAGGTAGGTTAAATATTATGGTCGAGAAGTTTTTCATGAAGTTGAAGTCCAATCAGCTTGAAACTTAGTACCAATGTTCCTTGTGATATGATCTTCTTAATGCCAAATTAGAGATTATACCCCATTTTCACGGTCCACTTAACATGGAAATGATAGTGCAGATGGGGCATCCGTTGACTTAGGACACAACATTTTGTTATTGGTATAAATATAGATTTTGCTACCGTAAATTAATAGCAGACTAGACACTATTGTTATATACATATGCACTTTAATGGATCTACCATCTGTCGACGCATGTATCTTGGCGTTGAACAAGGTAATGGTTTTCTCTAACTGTTTATATGACGTCTTTCCACTGCATCCATCCATTGTATGTTGGATGTGATTGATAATTTAGTCTTGATGCACGATTTTTTTTATTGGCTTTGAACTAGTTGTCACTGACTGCGAGTCTTCTCAGATATGTACTTTTTGTTGTTGGAATGTACAAGTACCATGTCAGGTCCATGTGTTTTGTTATATGTATTTAGCCTTTTCAACACAATTTTATAAAATTGAGAATGGACATATATAGTTCGTTCATATGCTATGCTGTTACATCACTGTCCGAATTAAGGGTAGGGTTGAGATTCCGCTAACATGTTTAACCCCGCAACATTTTGTATATATTTGTCTGTACCAAGTTAGGAGCCTGTAATTCAGTTGTCGTTTGTTGCTGTGTTAAACATTTGTTTTTCGTTCAGTTGTTTTTACATTAATATACATGTAGTTTTGTCGTTTGGTTTCATATTTGTGATTTTGGGGTCTTTCAAAGCCGACAATGCAGCATGGGCTTTGCGTATTGTTGAAGGCTTTACAGTGACCTATAAAGATCTGTTAATTTCTGTGTCATTTGTTCTTTTGTGCAGCCGGAGTTGTCTAATTGGCAATCATACCACATCTGTGTTTTTCTGTTTGTTTTTTTTAAATATGATGGCATACAAACCATCAAAGTTTGAAAGATATTTGTCAAACAGTTTCACAGCATTTGCGTTCAAAACGCCTTGGGCGGTTGGAGTGACGGATAGATACTGTTACTATATATATATCTATATTCAATAACATTTCAGCACAGGCACTTGTTTCTGTCAATATGTGGTTTACTATCCATACCCGTACTAAAAAATCACTCGATTTTTAATTTTAGTACGGGTATGGATAAAAGCCTTTAAGAATAATACCGTAATTCAATAAACAAATAAGTTTTTCATAGAAAAATATAATATATTTGCAGGGAAATGCATACTTAAACCCCGTGCCTACTTTGGTGAATATATATACTTTTCAATTAACCGGAAACTGTTCATGAGAGAAATGTAAAAATAGTTTCGATGAAACCTTTTCAAATTACGTCAACGAATAAATATCAGGAAATAAGTTAAAACTCAAATGAAACTAAAACAATTGATATGTTTGTACAATTCAATTGTATCTTACCTCTCTATCCATAAGTTGGGTCTTTGTTTATTCACTTTGAAAAAAACACACAGATTTGTCAAATTCGGGAAATTCGGGAAAACCCAAAATTGTGAGGCTGTTTATTTCATTACGTCATGTAGAAATTATGCGTATAAATATGTGACAACTTAACGAATCGAATATATATATGTATGTTGTTTATACAGAGCAAACGCCACATTTATTTTTACTATACATACAATTCTTACTTTAAGTCAACAATATAAATTTTAGAACTGTATTTTCTTCAATTTAAGAACCTTGCTAAACTGCAAAAAAGATATGTTTTAGGAAAACAAAGCTCTCAATCCCAACTTCGAAGATATTTATAAATATCTTTATCTTGGACTACTTGGTATTTTTTGCAATTTATTATAATGTTATGATAATGTACTTCAAATGTTAGTTTTATTTATAGACGAGTTTAAAAAATGCAGAAAAATATAAGCTCTCTAAATATAAAAATTTCGTATATTATATTCCCGTGAAGCAATTAAAATAAGAAAAACAAAACGTGAACCTCGTTGGCAGTTTGACTGTCCGTCTGGTATATTTCGTCCCTCTTTTTTTGATCTATTAATATATAAATATCCATGATTTATCCTCATTCTGTACATGGGATTTGGAAAACTGACATGTATTCTTTTAACTTTGGACCTCAATCAAAATATTTCCATAGCTTAACTCACCTGGGTCTTTAGGTCCAGGAAACCTTATGCAATTGCCTATTATTTGTACCTAATGTGGATAAAAGCTTAGCCGTAGGGAGTTTTGTATGAATTAAAAAAGTGAATGGAAAAATCAGCCTATCCCACCTTTGGACATCAATTAAAAAAGTTCATTGAATTTACCCACCTGGGTCTTAAAGTCCAGATAACCTTAAGCAATTGTCTATCTTTTGTACCAAAGGTGGACAACACCTTTGTAGTCGGGAATTTTAAATGAATTAAAGAAGGGAGTTGCTATGGACACCCTATCCCACCTTTGGACATCAATTAAAAAAGTTCATTGAATTTACCCACCCGGGTCTTGAAGTCCAGATAACCTTAAGCAATTGCCTATCTTTTGTACCAAAGGTGGACAAAACCTTTGTCGTCGGGAATTTTAAATGAATTAAAGAAGGGAGTTGCTATGGACTACCTACCCCAACTTTGGACCTCAATTGAAAAACGTTCCATAACTTAACCCACCCGGGTCTTTTGGTTCATGCAACCTTATGCAATAACCTATCAGTTGTACCTTATGTGGACAAAACCTTTGCCACAGGGATTTTTTTTTTAAATTAAAGAGGGGAAGTGGTAGGGTCACCCTACCCCAAATTGGCACCTCAATTAAAAACGTTAAAACACTTTACCCATCTTGGTCGTTGGGTCCAAACAACCTCTGTACTTATTGTTGACAAAAGCTTTGCCGTAGGGAACTTTTGATAAATTAAAGGAGGGAGGTGGTAGGGGCACACTACCTAAACTTTTAACCTCAACCAAAAACGTTTATAAACCTTACCCACATTGGTCTTTGGGTCCAGACAACCTGAAACAAAATTCATATCATTTGAACTAAGTGTGGACAAAACCTTTCCGGTAGGGATTTTTTTTATGAATTGCAGAATAGATGAGGTGGTGTCACCCTACCATAACTTTGGACCTAAATTAAAATAGTCCCACCTTTTACCACCTGGTGGTTCGATCAAAGCAACCATAGACAATTGGCTATTATTGGTACCATGTGTGGATAAAAGGTTATCATAAGCTTGACTGCACGCGGGCGGATAAAGTCATAAAACTTTTTAACTAAGGTCCAAAGTTATGATAGGGTGATTTTTCCATCCCCTTCTTTAATTTATAAAAAGGGACGTGGTAGGGATACCCTGCCCCAACTTTGGAGCTCAATTCAAAAAGTTCCGTACTTTTACGCACCTGGGTCTTTGGGTTCAGGCAACCTAAGGCAATTGCCTATTATTTGTAAAACTATTTATCACTGTAGACAAAAGCTTTGTCGTAGGAAATTTTTAATGAAGGAAAGAAGGGAGGTAGTAGGGTCACCCTACCAACTTTGGACCTCAATCAAAAAAGTTCCATATGAATACCCACCTAGGTCTTCACTCCTGGTCACTTTAGGAAATTGACTATCAAAAGTACCAAGTGTGGACAAAAGCTTTCCATAGGGAACTTTTTATGAATTTAAGAACGGGGTTGGAAAAGTCAGCCGACCTATTTACACCACTTGGTCGATGCCTCTGCTGTTGGACGTTTCGTCCCCGAGGGTATCACCTGCCCAGTAGTCAGCAGTTCGGTGTTGACATGAATAACAATTATGTGGTCATTTTTATAAATTTCTTGTTTACAAAACTTTGAATTTTTCGAAAAACTAAGGATTTTTTTTTTATCCCAGGCATAGATTACTATGGAACGCCAATACTGTCCTGTTATGGCCATTTTCATTATATGATGTGTATTTACCTTTATGATGTGCACTTGTCATTATAGATTCATTATTAGGGGGAGTATAATAAGTATGACATAATTATGAACATTGGCAATCATACCACAACTCAAGTTATTGTTTATAAGAACGTATGTGTAGATTTACGTCTTTTACTGTAAACGACAGTGTTCCCGGGAGTCAAAGCCGAAAGGTGTTGAAATTCGTTTTATGTTGTATAGTATTTGTTTCATATTTGATAGTGATAGTGTAAACTTTTAATTGAATTTAGAACTTTTGAATTGCTTTTCAAATCCCAGGAAACTGGTACAAACCCGAGGATAAAAATATCTAAACGTCCCCGCCCGGTTACACGTTACACTGCTAACATTCCTCTTGATTTGAACTTTCTTGAATAGTTGATGGTCACTGGTGAAGTGTGCTGGTCTGCACCGAAGTGCGCTGAGCTGATCAATGATGTGCGATGGTTTATATAACACGGGATACCTCAATTAATTAATTATTTTCAGCTATTTCAACTTATGAGTTCAGCCTTAAGATCCATATGGAATGGACTGCATGTCCAGGAAACCTACCCATGTCAGCCTAGAACAATTCAAATATATTTTCAGCTATTTCAACCCATGAGTTCAGCCTTAAGATCTTATGGATTGGACCGAATGTCCAGGAAACCTACCCATATCAGCCTGGAACAACTCTAAGCTGTTTCCAGCTATTTCAACCCATGAGTTCAGCCTTAAGATCCTTAAAGATTTGACTGAATGTCCATGAAACATACCTACATTGGTCTGGAACAATTCTAAGCTATTTTCAGCTATTTGAATCCATTAGTTCAGCCTTAAGATCAATATGGATTGGACTGAATGTCCAGGAAACCTGCCCACATCGGCCTGAAAACAGTTCTAAGCTTTTTTCAGCTATTTCAACCCATGAGTTCAGCATGGATTGGACCGAATGTCCCGGAAACCTACCCGTATCGCCTTGAAACAACTGTTAGCTATTCCAACCCATGAGCTCAGCCTTAAGATCCATATGGATTGGACTGAATGTCAAGGAAACATACTCATATCGACCTGGAACAAATCTAAGCTTTTTTCAGCTATTTCAACCTATGAGTTCAGCCTTAAGATCCATATGGATTGGACTGAATGTCCTTGAAACCTATCTATATCGGCCTGGAACAATTTTGAGGTATTTCCAGCTGTTACAACCTTATGATCCATATGGATTGGACTGAATGTCCAGGAAACATTCCCACATCGGCCTGCAAAATTCTAAATTATTTGCAGCTATTTCAACCCATGAGTTCAGCCTTAAGATCCATACAGATTAGAGTGAATGTCCAAGAAACCTACCCATATCAGCCTGGAACAATTTTCAGCTATTTCAACCCATTAGTTCAGCCTTAAGATCCATATGGATTATAGTGAATGTCCAGGAAACCTTCCCACATCGGCTTAAAATATTTATAAGCTATTTTCAGCTATTTCAACCCATGAGTTCATTTAAGTGTAGGGTTCTGATATTTTGTGTGATTTGATATGCTAGAATCTTATTCATTATTTACACTAAACTTGGTCTCTGTTTTTGAATAATCTCTTTGAACTGTTACCACATGTGTCCTGGTTGATGTAACATAGGAAGATGTTATACACCTTATTTACCACATGTACCCTGGTGGGTGTAACACATGAGGATTTGATACACCTTATATACCACATGTACCCTGGTGGGTGTAACACAGAAGGATGTTATGCACCTTATATACCACATGTGTCCTGGTTGATGTAACACAGGAGGATGTTATACACCCTATATACCACATGTATCCTGGTGGATGTAACACCTGAGGATGTTATACACCTTATATACCACATGTACCATGGTTGATGTAACACCTGAGGATGTTATACACCTTATATACCACATGTACCATGGTTGATATAACACAGGAGGATGTTATACACCTTATATACCAAATGTACCCTGGTTGATGTCGCACAGGAGGATTTTATACACCTTATATACCACATTTACCCTGGTGGGTGTAACACAGGAGGCTGTTATACACCTTATATACCACATGTACCATGGTTGATATAACACAGGAGGATGTTATACACCTTATATATCATATGTGCCACGGTTAATGTAACACAGGAGGATGTTATACACCTTACCACATGTACCCTGGATGATGTAACACAGGAGGATGTTACACACCTTATATACCACATGTGTCCTTGTTGATGTAACACAGGAAGATGTTATACACCTTATTTACCACATGTACCCTGGTGGGTGTAACACATGAGGATGTGATACACCTTATATACCACATGTACCCTGGTGGGTGTAACACAGGAGGATGTTATACACCCTATATACCACATGTACCATGGTTGATGTAACACCTGAGGATGTTATACACCTTATATACCACATGTACCATGGTTGATGTAACACCTGAGGATGTTATACACCTTATATACCACATGTACCATGGTTGATGTAACACAGGAGGATGTTATACACCTTATATACCAAATGTACCCTGGTTGATGTCGCACAGGAGGATTTTATACACCTTATATACCACATTTACCCTGGTGGGTGTAACACAGGAGGCTGTTATACACCTTTTATACCACATGTACCATGGTTGATATAACACAGGAGGATGTTATACACCTTATATATCATATGTGCCACGGTTAATGTAACACAGGAGGATGTTATACACCTTACCACATGTACCCTGGATGATGTAACACAGGAGGATGTTACACACCTTATATACCACATGTGTCCTTGTTGATGTAACACAGGAAGATGTTATACACCTTATTTACCACATGTACCCTGGTGGGTGTAACACATGAGGATGTGATACACCTTATTTACCACATGTACCATGGTTGATGTAACACATGAGGATGTTATACACCTTATTTACCACATGTACCATGGTTGATGTAACACATGAGGATGTTATACACCTTATATACCACATGAACCATGGTTGATGTAACACATGAGGATGTTATACACCTTATATACCACATGAACCATGGTTGATGTAACATAGGAGGATGTTATACACCTAATATACCACATGTTCCATGGTTGATGTAACACAGGAGGCTGTTATACACCTTACATACCACATGTTACCTGGTTGATGTAACACAGGAGGATGTTATACACCTTATATACCACATGTACCCTGGTTGATGTCACACAGGAAGATGTTATACACCTTATATACCAAATGTGCCATGGTTGATGTAACACAGGAGGCTGTTATACACCTTATATACCTCATGTGTCCTGGTTGATGTAACACAGGAGAATATTATACACCTTATATACCACATGTACCATGGTTGATGTAACACATGAGGATGTTATACACCTTATATACCACATGAACCATGGTTGATGTAACACATGAGGATGTTATACACCTTATATACCACATGAACCATGGTTGATGTAACATAGGAGGATGTTATACACCTAATATACCACATGTTCCATGGTTGATGTAACACAGGAGGCTGTTATACACCTTACATACCACATGTAACCTGGTTGATGTAACACAGGAGGATGTTATACACCTTATATACCACATGTACCCTGGTTGATGTCACACAGGAAGATGTTATACACCTTATATACCAAATGTACCATGATTGATGTAACACAGGAGGCTGTTATACACCTTATATACCTCATGTGTCCTGGTTGATGTAACACAGGAGAATATTATACACCTTATATACCACATGTACCATGGTTGATGTAACACAGGAGGATGTTATACACCTTATTTACAACATGAACCCTGGTTGATGTAACACAGGAAGATGTTATACACCTTATTTGCCACATGTACTATGGTGGGTGTAACACATGAGGATGTGATATACCTTATATACCACATGTACCCTGGTGGATGTAACACAGGAGGATGTTATACACCTTATTTACCACATGTACCATGGTTGATGTAACACAGGAGGGTGTTATACACCTAACCACATGTACCCTGGTTGATGTAACACAGGAGGATGTTATACACCTTATATACCACATGTACCCTGGTTGATGTCACACAGGAAGATGTTATACACCTTATTTACCACATGTGTCCTTGTTGATGTAATACAGGAAGATGTTATACACCTTATTTACCACATGTACCCTGGTGGGTGTAACACATGAAGATGTGATACACCTTATATACCACATGTACCCTGGTGGGTGTAACACAGGAGGATGTTATACACCTTATTTACCACATGTACCATGGTTGATGTAACACAGGAGGATGTTATACACCTTATATACTACATGAACCATGGTTGATGTAACACAGGAGGATGTTATACACCTTATATACCACATGTACCATGGTTGATGTAACACAGGAGGCTGTTATACACCTTACATACCACATGTAACCTGGTTGATGTAACACAGGAGGATGTTATACACCTTATATACCACATGTGTCCTTGTTGATGTAACACAGGAGGATGTTATACACCCTATATACCACATGTATCCTGGTGGATGTAACACCCGAGGATGTTATACACCTTATATACCACATGTAACCTGGTTGATGTCACACAGGAAGATGTTATACACCTTATTTACCACATGTACCCTGGTGGGTGTAAAACAGGAGGATGTTACACACCTTACATACCACATGTACCATGGTTGATGTAACACAGGAGGATGTTATACACCTTATATACTACATGAACCATGGTTGATGTAACACAGGAGGATGTTATACACCTTATATACCACATGTACCATGGTTGATGTAACACAGGAGGCTGTTATACACCTTACATACCACATGTAACCTGGTTGATGTAACACAGGAGGATGTTATACACCTTATATACCACATATACCATCATTGATGTCACACAGGAGGATGTTATACACCTTATATACCACATGTACCCTGGTGGGTGTAAAACAGGAAGATGTTATACACCTTATATACCACATGTACCTTGGTTGATGTCACACAGGAGGATGTTATACACCTTATATACCAAATGTACCATGGTTGATGTAACACAGGAGGCTGTTATACACCTTATATACCACATGTGTCCTGGTTGATGTAACACAGAAGAATATTATACACCTTATATACCACATGTACCATGGTTGATGTAACACAGGAGAATGTTATACACCTTATTTACCACATGTGTCCTGGTTGATGTAACATAGGAAGATGTTATACACCTTATTTACCACATGTACCCTGGTGGGTGTAACACATGAGGATTTGATACACCTTATATACCACATGTACCCTGGTGGGTGTAACACAGGAGGATGTTATGCACCTTATATACCACATGTGTCCTGGTTGATGTAACACAGGAGGATGTTATACACCCTATATACCACATGTATCCTGGTGGATGTAACACAGGAGGATGTTATACACCTTATATACCACATGTATCCTGGTGGATGTAACACTGGAGGATGTTATACACCTTATATACCACATGTATCCTGGTGGATGTAACACAGGAGGATGTTATACACCTAATATACCACATGTATCCTGGTGGATGTAACACAGGAGGATGTTATACACCTAATATACCACATGTATCCTGGGGGATGTAACACAGGAGGATGTTATACACCTAATATACCACATGTATCCTGGGGGATGTAACACAGGAGGATGTTATACACCTTATATACCACATGTACCCTGGTGGATGTAACACAGGAGGATGTTATACACCTTACATACCACATGTATCATGGTTGATGTAACACAGAAGGATGTTATACACCTTATATACCACATGAACCATGGTTAATGTAACACAGGAGGCTGTTATACACCTTATATACCACATGTAACCTGGTGGGTGTAACACATGAGGCTGTTATACACCTTATATACCACATGTACCCTGGTGGGTGTAAAACAGGAAGATGTTATACACCTTATATACCACATGTACCCTGGTGGGTGTAACACAATTCTTCCTTACAACAAATATATATAGATGACCTATTGCTTATAAATTAAGAAAAACGGACCAAAACACAAATACTTAACACTTATCAATGAACCGTGAAAATGATGTCAAGGTCAAATTAAATCTGCCCAGCTGACATATAGATCATAAAACATTTCGATACACCAAATACAGTTGCACTATTGCATTTAGTATTGGAAAAATAGACAAAAACTCATAAACTTAACTTTGACCACCGAACCATGAAAATGAGGTCAAGGTCAGATGACACCTGCCAGTTGAACATGCACACCTTACAGTCCTTGAGATATGGACTTGACCACCAAAACTTAGCCTTGTGCACTGATCCATGCAATGAGGTTGAGGTCAAGTGAAAACTGTCTGACGGTCATGAGGACCTATCAAGGTACGCACTTACAAAATATAGTTATCCTTACTTATTACTTATAATAAGAGAGAATTTAACATCACAAAAAATCTTATTTTTTTTCAAGTAGTCAATCAACCATGAAAATGAGGTCAATGACATTGAAAATGTGACTGACGGAAAGTTCGTAACATGAGGCATCTATATACAAAGTATGAAGCTTCCTGTCAACCTTCTAGAATATAAAGCTTTTAAGAAGTCAGCTAACGCCGCCGTCGCCGCCGTAGCCGGATCACTATCCCTATGCTAAGCTTTCTGCGACAAAAGTCACAGGCTCGACAAAACATGAACTAGTTGTTTGACAAAAGAAGAACACTGTGTATAATGGTTATAAGCTTTTATGTCTTCTTTCTTTTCATTATGAATTGCATGTCAACAAAACTAAACCCAACAGACTCTACAGTTCTTTCTGGTTCTAGAAATAAATGAATGCTTTCACCAGAGGACATTATACATGTCTCATTAGTTCTGCCGTCTACTGCTAGAAGTCGCTTTAAGCCAGCTGGTCGTTTAAAGTTAACACTGTATGTAGACTTATTTGGAAGTTCTTGTGAAATCTGAACTCTTACATTTTCTGCATACAAAATGAAACACAACAGGAAATCACCAACGTGAAGAAAAAATGGTTTAAAGTTAATACGGAGAGCTCCTCCATAAACATTATACCATTTGAAACAACCTTCGTTGCACACTGGTTGTACCATGCGCACTGCTCGAATGTCTGAATATTCCTCGCTGAAATTTAAAAAAGACTGTTTTAAATCTTCATAACTCTTCTTCGTATTAGCTAGCGACGATCTCGCTCAAAGTTACAGGTTTACCAAAAAAAAAAAATAGGGTATGGCGTCCCGATTTAAGGTCCAAATATGGCTACGGTGACCCAATGTTACAACCAAATGGTCAACTCCTAAGGTATGGCGTCCCATTTTTAGGGTCTTATATGGCGATACTATCGGCCAACAGGAAAGTGGTAGCACGATATAAATTAAACAGGTGTTCACACTACATGTACAACTCCCTATCTATGCTTTCATAAAGCTTAAACCCGAATATAAATTCCCTACCATAAAAGTACACTAGAGCCTGTGTCGCTCACCTGTTACTGTATTTACTGATGTCGGCCATCTTGGTTGGTAGGCGGGGTCATAAGACACTTTTTTAAAATAGATACCCTAGTAATGATTGTGGCCAAGTTTTGTTAAATTGGCCCATAGTTTTAGAAAAGAAGATTTTTGTACAAGTTACAAAAATGACGAAAAATGACGAAAAGTTGTTCAATATTGACTATAAAGGACAATAACTCCTTAAGGGCTTCTCTGGCAATTTTGGTCCTTCGACTTATTTGTAGATCTTACTTTGCTGAACATTATTGCTGTTTACAGTTTATCTCTATCTATAATAGTATTCAAGATAATAACCAAAAACTGCAAAATTCCCTTAAAATTCCCAATTTTAGGGCAGCAACCCAACAACGGGTTGTAGGATTCATCTGAAAATTTGTGAGGGGATAGATCTTATTCTGATGGACATTTAAATCTTGAAAGATTTGCCCTAAATTACTTAGTTTCAAAGATATAAAGCAAAAACAGCATTTTACCACTATGTTCTAATTTTAGCCATGTCGGCCATTTTGTTTGGTAGGTGGGGTCATCGGACACATTTTTAAAACTATATACCACAATTATGATTGTGGCCAAGTAAGTTCAAATTTGGCCCAGTAGTTTTTAACCCATGTCAGATTTGCTCTAAATGCTTTGGTTTTAAAGATATAAGCCAAAATATTTTACCCCTGTGTTCTATTTTTAGCCATGGCGGCCTTCTTGGTTTGATGGCCAGGTCATCGGACACATTTTTAAACTAGATATCCCAAGGATGATTTTTGGCCAAGTTTGGTTAAATTTGGTCCAGTAGTTTCAGAGGAGAAGATTTGTGTAAAAGTTTACAGACGACGGACGCCGGACGACGGACGCCAAGTGATGAGAAAAGCTCACTTGACCTTTCAGGTCAGGTGAGCTAAAAATACGTTAACGAATACATTTTCTTGCACATATAGCGCCTTTATTATAATCATTTTGGTTTGGAAAAAGAAACTTTTTTTAAGATAAATAAAACGACAAAATAAGAAAAACATTATATAAGATATACATGAAATTTCAAAGAGTTTTAATACAAAATATTTCTGTATAATTATGTATAAATTATTCATGGATAAATAAGAAAACTTGAGTAGTTTGCGTTATTTTCTTCATTTCAAAACCCTTTTATTAAAGACCGATTAGGATTAACAGTGGATTAATATTAAAACAATCTTCATCAACCTTTATAAATCCTTTACTTTGATTTTGTGTTTTCAGTGTAGATGTGTAGGTAATATTTTGTTCTTCGAGATTTTGTCACTAGTTTTCGCACTGCATGCATACACAGGGCAATAGTAAGACATGTTAATGAACATTTAAAATAATTTATAGGTAGATAATATTTACTTACCTGATAGTGCATTCACATTTGTGACATACATTTTGGGAATTGACCATACACATTAATGCTATGAACAAAATAAAAATGCAGCATCTCGTCGTCATGTTTTTTAAATTAATTACATTTCTGTCACCATACGGGTCAGATTACGGCATTTTAGCAGCTTAACTAGTCGGTTTTTCCAAAATTGAATTTAACCTCGAGAATTAAACACACATTTCTGGTGCTTGGATATTAATTATCGTCAGATTCGTTGAAATAGTCATTATGTAAGTATTTAGATTTTCAAAAAAATAGTACAATTTTACTGACGTTATTCTTGGACAATAGTATTTGTGATACTATGCCCAGGTTTACTGGCTCAGGAAATTATAGACAATATATTGACGGGGCTTGACACTTCCTAATTGTTAGATAAATTGGTTCCCACGGCCGTTTACGGTAGAAAGTCCTGCGAGTATAAGAAAATTTTTGAGTTGACTTCTGGAATTTGTATTATCGAAATCTACCCTATATATATTGCCCTTTAGATGTCCAGATCATGGCAGATGTCAATTGGTTTGACTACTGTTTCGTTGATATATGATATATATCCAGCCATTTTAAAGGTGGGGTACCTAACACTTTCACTAAAATTAATTTGGCTCGTTTAATTTTCATAAAATTTTGACAAAGTATTTACTTTGACCCTTTAACAAGTATATAAAAATTTCAAAAATTTTGAACCAACCGTTTTGTCAGAAAAATTACACTGGTTATATAGCAGTTTGACAAACAACAATTTTGATCATTGAGAAGCTTAATATTCCCTTTACAACACAACGTAATTAAAATGTTTAGCTGATTTTACAGAGTTAACTCCCTGTAGTGTTAGGTACCACCTTAATTTAAAAAAAAGGGGGGTCCTTACACAGCCTTGTGGGATCAAGGAGGGAGTTCCCAACCACATGTCCCCATTCAAATGCATTGATTGTCAAAAATGGGGGGTCCAACCGTCGGACCCCCCCCCCCCCCCCCCCCCTTTTGGATCTGCCACTGGATATATTATATGATCTGTATAATCTAATATTAGTTCAAATAATTATGACGTCTGGCAAGGCTATTTTAATTTACGTAGGAAGGCGTCCCAGAAAAAAATATTAAAATAGCCTTGCCGGCAGACGGCATAATTATTGTCATTATTTGGACTAATCTAATATGACGAAATCACAAATTTTATTCAAGACAGTCACACGCATTTTCAATAAGGGGGTGCATTTGCGATATTTCAATATCGAAAATTTGAAGGAAAACAAACCCAACAATTCATGCTGATTTTGTTTCATTGATATGTTGTCTTGCTCGATATAAAAGCATTTGAACAAATAACAAAGGGTTTTCGTTTCACGATTCGCCAACTACAAGCTAAAATACTGTTCTAAAACTAGTTTAAAATGTCCGTTACGCTGCAGGTACTCCAATAGATATTCAAGTGTTTTTATTTTACGAATATCCTCGTTTGAATAATGGGTGTGATCGCTTAACATATGCCGTAAATGACTTTCCCGTTTCAACATTTACCTACTGTTGTACTTTTTCACTCTTTTCTCACTAATTCAAAATTGCATATCTTTTTACAGAGTAAAACTCCTGGCAAAATTATTTAAAAGGTTGCGTTTAATTCCGGAATATGTCAATAATCTGGATATTTTGTAATGACAAAGTTATATGACATCCTGCAAACTGACATAGTATCCAAAATGTGAAAGTTAATCAGTTAAAAAAAGTCAGTGTTTAGTAAAACCCATATATTTTCCGCAGGCTTATGAAAGTAACGAACATTTTCTAAAAATGGTTAAAAAATTAAATACAATCTTTTTTGTATTCTGAAGGAGAGAGTGTTGAGAGATGTTGGGAAAACGATGATAAAGTGCAGCATTATAATTGAAACTTGATATATATCTGAAATTAAGGACTTCCTGGTGTTTCGACCAAAACGAAATGTACGTTACTGTAGTGACACAATACAGAAACACATTTTCTTGTCAATTTCAGAATGAAATATAGCTACTAAAAGTTAAAATTTGATAGAAATGAGAGTATATTATAGACAATTCAATGAAACAACATGTAAACTTTAATAAACAGAAGCAAGTAACGAACATTTCAAAATTTTATAATCTTCTGCTCAAGTCAATTTTTATTACTGTAAAGTTTCTCAATTTTTGCTGCATCATCGGGGTTTACTTTAAGCATTCTTTTCGATTTCCCGGAGGGTTGTGGATTTGATATCTTGCACAAAATGTCCTTACGGTCAACCCAAATGATATCAGACCTACTTGGCCACTGGAACATTGCTTTCTTCTTTTCTAGAAAAGAGATTTCAATGGTGTTATCTTCAATATCGATTGTTTTTATTTGACCGATGTACCATTTATTTAAGTAGATAGCAGCCACGTAATCTGCAATGCTATAGTCCATTTCTGGATAGGTTTCCCTGGCTTCATCTGCAACCTCTGCTGTTTCACCCTCTTGAGTTCCGGTCTTCAAAACTGTTTCCAGCTGCCAATTTTCACATGTAAATTCATCTGACAAACAGGTTACGCAATAACAACTTGTATTACGAACAGCAACTACATCATTGCCCTTTTCTGCTACAGCATGTAATTTCATCGTACCTGGTACCGGACGAAGCTTTTGTTCAGATAAAAGTTTGCTTTTGTTTTCACATTTGTCTTTTGGCAAGAAAATAAACTTGATGCTCTTTAGGCTACATGATTGTGATTGTGTCCATGCAAAGAAATCATGTGGGTCTTGTATTGCGACTTTCCCAGTACGCACCGCTTCGTCTGCCATTCGTTTACTAGTACCTCCAATCCCATCGCATGGGCCTTTCCCATGACCGGCCTCCCAATAGTTCCACTTGGCCCTTATGCCGTAATCGAGACTGTGATTGGCAATAGCATTAAATATTGCTTTATTGCGATATTGAGATGTCGGACTATCCGTCCAGTAATGGATACATTCTACAGTTGGAAGAAGTTGTTTTATCTCTGGTATAATTAGGTCGATGATGGATAGTACAGTTGCTGAATTGTGACCCATCTCATCTGAGATTACTACTATACTTTTGTGTAGCAGCTCATCCTCGTCAACCTCGTAGTAAACTACAACGGGATGTATTGTCACGCTAGTCTGATTCCAATAGGCAGACTGGATCTCTTCCACGGATTTGCACTGATAGTTTTCGGCAAAGTCCATATGTACAATGCAATGATTTTTTGGTAGATTTATCTTCAATTCTTTCATTTGTGCATATTGTGTTTGTATTCTTGTTACATGGTCTTTGAATTCGTTCATCTGTTTTTCGAAATGAGCTATAAATCCACTTTTGTCAACTGTGCTGTCTACAACTTTCATTGTCATTTTTGTTCTGCCCTTCTCTTCTACTTTAACTCTTTTCCACTGACTAAATACCACATCACTGGCCTCTGTATTTTTCATGTCTTGTATAATCTTTTCTTGTTTTTCAACTTCTTTTTCTGCATTCAAAGAAACGTCTATTCCTAATCGTTTTACAGCTTTTAATGTAAATGACATGTTTTGGTGTTTGGTACATAAACATGTGTCTCTTCTTATAAATGATGTCAGAAGAATATTCTTTGGACGAAGTCGTGTAAAGGTGGTAAATGACAGCTTCACTGTGGGATGCTCCATCATAAATTTATGGTACAAGTTTGAAAGGTAGTCTGTCAAGATTCTTTTCTGAACTTTCTTAGCATCTGTTTTAACATAATCTGCCTTTCCTGGCATAACTCTAGAGTTTTCATCCCTCTGTAGAAATCTTGTTACATTGTATCTATACTTTCCCATCTCTCGAATTCGATAAAACCTTTTGATATTGATGTCTTTAGTTGCTACTTTTGCTAGTTTATTTCTACTGAGTCCTATTCTTTGTGCTAGTGTCTTAATCATCCTGTACTTTTTCATGGTTTTACCCGAGACAATGTTTCTTACTATCCTAGTTCTCATTCTTGCCTGAGTCGATGTTCCCTCTCCTGCTGATTTAATTTCATTACAAATTGTATTAGCGAAAAGTAATTCTTTTCTGACACTGCTTCTCTGTTCAGCTGATAAGTTCATTTCATCGAGTTGCTGTTCAGTTTTGGATCTTGGTGTACTTGTGTTTTTGTCAGTTTTTTTTCGTTTCACTCGTTGCAAAGAGCGAGCAGTTGTTCTGTACTTCCTCTTTAAATTTTCATGCTTGGCTTGTAGACTTTTCATTTCGGCCTTTATTTTAGTTAATTCTTTGCTTATTCTCATTTTCGGACCATTGGCTTTCTTCTGGAATCTCATTTGGACCAGCAGTCTATTTTCAGTAGGAATGACAGACGATGTTCCACTTTCATATCCACTTGTGGAGGGTTCAATCTGCTGGTTATTGGCATGGATTAATTCTAATACCTCTTTTTTTCTTGCTCTATAATGTTTTAGATAATCTCTGTTATATTCGTTTCTTTGCCTCCTCTTTCTTTGAGATAATTGACTACTAGGTACATAATTTTGTTTCCGTCTCTCTCTTTCCTTTTGAAGATAAGCTTCATTGTTTTTTTCTTTCAGGCGCTGTCTGTATTCTCTCTGAATCTGGGCCCTCGATTTGACCATTCCTGTAAATGAAAGATAATTGTATGTAGATACGGGTTCAATGATATACATAAAAAGCTTTCGGGGAAGTCGTTGAAGTCTTTAGAAATATTTATTTAGTAAACATTTAAATTTGAATACAAAATTTCATACGAGGTAAGCTAAAAATTATTTTGAAATGTTCGTTACTAGAGACGAAATGTACGTTACCACTACATATGTGGGAATTGTCCTACATTTTGAATGCACAAACTTAAACGTGACGATTGGAAACGTAGTACTGTCATCACATTAGTAATTTCTTCAAGAAATTGCATTCAAGTTGCATGCATTCTTTTGAAGCAGGTAAGTTATCATAGACGTGATAATTTTCAATACAAAAATATTAGAAAACGTCTGTTTCTGTAGGATTCAACTTTTTATTAATTTGTTATGTACTTTTATTTATTCAACTGACATACAATTATGCAATGAAAAGTGATAAATAGACATAGTGATAGTTTTAAGACAACATTAAAGAACTATTTCAATGTGTATAAATAGTAAAAAGTTCGTTACTTTATATAACGAACATGTCACAACTACAATGTCATTGATTAACACATTTTAAGACATCCATGTCAATTACGATGTATGACCATATTGTTTGGGTTATTATGTAAACACGGTGATATAATATTTCATAGTTGTGTATTTCATAATAAGAAATGCGTAATAATGTAAAATGTAAACGTACCTTATAAATGTGGATCCTTCTCCTGTCAAAAGTGTATAAATGAATGAAACTGTTTTCGTTTTAAATAAATGGCGGCAGTCAACTCATCCAGCATCCCATACTTTTATGTAAAGCTATCACGTTTTGAGTCTGTTTCGTATCCTAGGTAACGAATTTGTCAGTAACGTACATTTCAAGTATACTGAAGACCTTCAATTTAAGAAACCAATAGAGTTTATTGAATCGAAAAGGTTTATTTTTCTAGAAAGGATAATATACAGAATTACCCAGTGCTAATCGGAATATACTGAGGTTTAACTGAGAGAAGTTTTTAGCAGTAACGAACATGTCATAACTACGTTTTTACATCTAATATCTTCCCTTCCGACATTCCCAGAATCTGTTAACTGTACAATACAGAAAATTATATCTGTCTTGATTTGAGTAACTTTATCAACAAAGTTTTATTCCCTGTTTCAGCTCAAGTTTGATCATGTATATATATATATATTAAAAATTTCGACGTATTTAAGTTGGCGTAACGAACATGTACCTGCTTTTTGTGACAACCCTTAAGGAGTATGCTGTCATGCGTTTTCGGGAGATTGACGAATGAAAGTTTTTTCCCTGAAAGATATCACCAATTCCTCAACGCTGTGTAACTGTAAGGGATAAAGAAATGCACAAAGAGGCAACTTTCTAGTGATCAACACCTTATTTAAGATTTGGCGACAGTAACGAACATTTCAATTTGTTGATTCCGTTACCGAAAATTAAAAAAAAAAATTAAAAATTCTGATAACATTTTTTAATTAAAAGAGTGTTGGTCCACATGGATTAAAAATATACAGCAAATAAATCTGATACTCATACAGGAATTCGTACACACACCGGCGACAGCACATGCACCCTCTTATTGAAAATGCGTGGTCACCGTCAACGACTTTCTTTTATATATCGTTAACGCACTTCCTAAACTCCTTCAACAAGTTCGTCATACGCACTTTACAAATTTTAAAAGGTAGAATTATGTAGAATGAACATGAAATATGTATCCATAACATTTTGTCTCCTCAGATGCTTAGCTAAGTATAATTATAGTATAACACAAATTGAAGCATACGGCACAGATTTTTTTTCGGGGTTCGTATGGATAGTTCCTAGCGGAAATTTTCATAAAGTAAGGGCCCGCTCTTCTCATTCTTCAGTGATTCCACAGTGGCGGATTCAAAAGGGGTAAGATTTTTTGTTCCCTAAACAATCCCCCTTTTCGTCCTGGGTTAGGAACCCTTTTTTATAATGGATTGATCCGCCTGTTTCCTCTATATTCAACCATTTTTTAGAAATAAAACCCTGCTCCCATGAAGCCTTTCAAGACGTCATAATACACCTTATCGCTATTTGTCCGCCATTACTGGATATCACACAGGTTCCCGTAAAATTTTGACGTCACAATACAAAATATCTGACGCCACAATGGAAAAGTGATTGTTGTATGCGTCAAAAGTTCAAGCGGCCGGGTCAGCCGGGATTAGCGATAAGGTGTATTATTTGGACTAATGGATAGTAAACACGGCAAATTGCAACAAACCCCTGTCTGTCTCATTCATAGAAGTAATCGCATACCATGCATTATACAAATGTAAATAAGAAGATATGGCATGAGTGTGGCTGTATAGGGTTGGTTGATTGGCAATCATACCACAACTTCTTTTTTATAATTGTTGAAGAAAAAAATTGTAAAATAGTTAAAAGTTGTGTATAGTGAGTAATATTAAAAATAAAAATTAAACAGGAAACCTTCCTTTTTATAGGGCTTTGTATGTATACTTTTTTTCTCATGAAAATTCTATAATTTGTCCTAATTTAGAATACGTTTTCTTTTTTCAATTGCTTCCAGCAAACAATTCATTTTTATACGTTTTAATTTTTTGGTCGTATATTGCTATCACGTTGGCGTCGTCGTCGTCGTATTCGTCGTCGTCCGAATACTTTTAGTTTTCGCACTCTAACTTTAGTAAAAGTGAATAGAAATCAATGAAATTTTAACACATGGTTTATGACCACAAAAGAAAGGTTGGGATTGATTTTGGGAGTTTTGGTCTCAACATTTTAGGAATTAGGGGCCAAAAAGGGCCCAAATAACCTTTTTCTTGGTTTTCGCACTATAACTTTAGTTTAAGTGAATAGAAATCTATGAAATTTTGACACAAGGTTTATGACCACAAAGGGACGGTTGGGATTGATTTTGGGAGTTTTGGTTCCAACAGTTTAGGAATTAAGGGCCAAAAAAGGGCCCAAATAAGCATTATTCTTGGTTTTCGCACAATAACTTTAGTATAAGTAAATATAAATCAATGAAATTTAAACACAAGGTTAATGACCACAAAAGGAAGGTTGGGATTGATTTTTGGATTTAGGGTACTAACAGTTTATGAATTAGGGGCCAAAAAAGGGGCCCAAATAAGCATTATTCTTGGTTTTCGCACAATAACTTTAGTATAAGTAAATAGAAATCTATGAAATTTAAACACAAGGTTTATGACCATAAAAGGAAGGTTGGGTTTGATTTTGGGAGTTTTGGTCCCAACAGTTTAGGAATAAGGGGCCCAAAGGGTCCAACATTGAACTTTGTGTGATTTCATCAAAAATTGAATAATTGGGGTTCTTTGATATGCCGAATCTAACTATGTATGTAGATTCTTAATTTTTGGTCCCGTTTTCAAATTGGTCTACATTAAGGTCCAAAGGGTCCAAAAATTAAACTCAGTTTGATTTTAACAAAAATAGAATCCTTGGGGTTCTTTGATGTATGCTGAATCTAAAAATGTACTTGGATTTTTGATTATTGGCCCAGTTTTTAAGTTGGTCCAAATTTGGGTCCAAAATTAAACTTTGTTTGATTTCATCAAAAATTGAATAACCTTTACCATTCAGTGATAACAAGCACTTTTTTTTACATTTTAATATTTTATGAGGTATTTAAATGAGTAGTTATTGTTGCAAACTCCATTAGAAATTTGAATTGAGATCAGTTTTGGAATAAGGGAAAGGGGGATGTGAAAAAAAAATTGGAGGGGGGGGGGCATTTAATTTTTACTCATTTCAGATTTCATAAATAAAAAGAAAATTTCTTCAAACATTTTTTTGAGAGGATTAATATTCAACAGCATAGTGAATTGCTGAAAGGTAAAATACAAATTTTAAGTTTATTAGACCACATTCATTCTGTGTCAGAAAACTTAGATATTGTCTATTTATTGACTAACATAGTTAAACATGCCAAGTTATAATGATCGTTAACAGGAAGAGAGAGTTCATGATAAATGTCAAACACACATCGGAAAACCGTTTCCGGAATATGAAACTACCTGGCGCTGTGTTAACTATTTAATCACAATCCAAATTTAGAGCTGAATCCAGCTTGAATGTTGTGTCCATACTTGCCCCAACCGTTCAGGGTTCAACTTCTGCGGTGGTATAAAGCTGCGCCCTGCGGAGCATCTGGTTTGAACATGATTGAAATTTTGATTGAGGATTTTGGACTAGGATCATCTCTTTATAATTAGTTTTGAACTACCATTCATGTACATATTGAATTACTAGCTGTATATGCATTTTGGTTGAGCAAATTAGAATATAAGATAAACTAGGAAGCTGTGAATCTTCTCAGCCTAAAACAAAATACATTATATGTGCATGTAACTGTTTGATATGACCCAAAGTGTGTCCTGTATACACACCTAACATACATCTTATAACTTGTACATTTTAATTGACAGGTTTGTCAAAATAATGTTCCTTCTGACCATCCTAACATTGCAGAAACACAGGTAAGAAATTTCAATTTTAGGTCAGTTAAGCATGTAAGAATAACAATATAGTATCAACATTTTAGTTAAAATTACATGCAACAAGAAATATGATATTTATATGCTCACAGTTTAAGGGGCACTATATTGTAGCTACAAGATATATAAAACACCTGAAATATGATTTTTTTTGATCAATCATTTATGAAAGTAAGTGAAATAGTGTCGATTTTTGATTGGTCTGGACGAGAGGGTAACATTTAAAAAAATTGTCATCCGCTCAGCTATGTGATAGACTAAATTAACACTCTTGTATTAGCCAATCAAAATATGGCATTCTAAATAACATGAAGATGTGAAGTATAACATGTATAAAAATAAGGAATATCAACGTAAAATCAATAATTAATAAATTAGGCGAGACATTCAGTGTGTGTACTTTTGTTATAATCCTTAACTCGTTTTAAAGCTGATTAAATGTTAGTCTTTAATTCCTAATCTAAGATATTTTTTTGGGGGTATGATCAATTGAAAAATATAGCTCATTATAGCTAATTAACTGCAAAAAAAAAATACTTTCTCTACTTTGATGAAAATAGTACATTTGGGTAATTTTCATTTCTTTGATTGACCATGCACACTATAATCTACAAAACCAGGTTTCAGATTTTTAATCATTCCACCTTTATCTTTTATATATATACTATTCATTCAGAAACAAATTATCCAAAAACTGGGATAATACTCCCTGATATCACATACATCAAATCAAAACCAAAGGGAGCACCTATACAAACTTCTATTTTATTTTTGTACACAATTCCCATGAAAATCGCTTTGAAATATGATTCACCTTAAACTTATACCTCTTTCAACCCTTATAAATGCAACATAAATATAAACATTACTCTGGGACTGTTCTGACACCTTTATCTGTCATATACAATTATTTGTGCACAGCTGTCTTTATCAATCAACACCACTAATTTAGGGTGATATATAAGGTGAGATTTTGAGGTCAGATATTTAACCAACATATATCTGTAATGAAGAAATATGATATGGTCAAAGCTCTTCCTCTGTCCAGACAGTATAAGATAGTATAAGATAAGAGAATATTGATAGAATCAAATCAAATCAAATCAAATAATTTTATGGGTGACCATGTAAATTCCTATACAGAAATGATACCAGCCAACATTTACAAAATACTAATACAAATACAAAACTAGTATCTCAATTGTTTGTAAAACAATTGAAAGGTCTTACCTGTAAAAGTGATGTTTTCGTAATGTACATTTTTTTGTACTTGTTACGACCTTTCATTTGATATACGACAAGCATACCTTCGGAACCTTTTCGCTTTTTACACTTAATGACCCCATCGCCCTAAATTTTTGAGATCAGAAGTATGTTATATGTAATAAAGACTGAGTGATCTTTCATTTGATATGAGACAACGCCAAGTTCTAGAAAGTTTGATTTTTGCACTTAATAGCCCCATCCAACTAATTTTTGGATTACAGGAATTGGTTATTTGAAATGTTCAATTGAAGACCTTTCATATTAAACAGCATGATACAAACTGTGTAATGTTTGATAATGAGTCTAATGTAGATAATTTATTGTTACCTCTCCCTCAGCATGCTCGGTCAGTTTAATAATTGATGTGAAATTATCCTATGTCTCTGTGTTTATTTTAGCAATAAGTGTTTGTATATATTATATAATCAATTTAGAAAACCATGCTCTGACAGCTAATGATAAGATTTTTAATTCTTATGGTTTTAGTAAATCAAAAGGTATCAGGATTTGTTCTCATAATGTTAATAGGATTGAAAGTAAATATGAAGAAATTAAACATAACCTTATGTTTTCTGATAACCAACCTGATGTATTAGGATTGGGTGAAACATTTTTAACAAAACACACAACTGATAATGAATTACAAGTACCTGGTTATGTATTTGAAAGAAAGGACAGAACATCCCAAGGTGGGGGTGGTCTGATTGTTTACTTTTCTGAAACTATTAAATTTTCAAGAAAAAACAACATAGAAATAGGGGGTACGGAAACAATGTGGTTTGAAATCAAACCAGATTACAAAAAATCTTTTTTATTATGTTTTGTTTATAGGCCACCAAAATCACTGATAGATTGGGTTGATGATTTTGAAAAAGAAATAAGAATGACAATGACCATGAATTCAGATATAACAATTATGGGTGATTATAATTTTAATTTTAATTTACCAAACAAACCTCCTCAAAAATGGCTAAATGTTTTAGAATCATATGATTTTCAACAACTGATTAAAGAAGCCACAAGGGTAACAAAAGATACTAGTACATTGATTGATCATATTTATGTCAATAATCCAAATATGGTAGAGGAATCACATGTATGTAGATATGCAATAAGTGACCATTATCCTATCTGTTTAACAAGGAAAGAAGTCAACATAGGCAAAAAGAATACACACAGTACAATTACATATAGAAATTTTAAAAATTTCAACCAAAACAATTTTTTATTAGATCTGCAATCTACACCTTTTCATGAAATTGAATTTGAAGAAAACCCCTCCGACTGTCTACAATTGTTTTATGATATGTTGAACAAGGCTTTAGATAAACATGCTCCTGTTGTTAAAAAGAGAGTTAAAAGGGACAGGCAGCCTGAATGGTATAACACTGAAATCATTTACGCTAGGAATATGAGAGATAAATATAATGCACTTGGTTTATGGAGTGAGTATAAATTTTGGAGAAATAAAACTAAACAAATTGTAGATAACTCAAAAAAGAATTATTATAAAAATATGGTAAAAGACTCCAATGACCCTAAAACCTTATGGAAATGTCTTCACAGTCTGAACCCAAAAGTTAAAAATACACCATATGAGTTAACCACAGAAGATAACAATACAACTAAAAGTAAAAAATGTATAGCTGATACTTTTAATAACTTTTTCACTTCCTGTGCTGAAAAACTAAGAGGACAAGGAAGTTATACACCTGTAAATAAAGCAAATTTTAGTAATCTAAGTAAATTTGTTAAAAATAAATTACATAAACATGAAAAATTTTCTATACCACCAGTGAACATGAATGAGCTATTTAATGAATTAGCAAAACTTGATATAAATAAAGCATCTGGTATGGATAATATTGGACCGAAAATCCTAAGATTAAGTGCCCCTTTTATTGCATCACCTCTCACATATATATTTAACAGAATGATAGATACTGGTATATATCCTTCATTACTGAAGAATGCTAAGGTAACACCAGTTTTCAAGGATGGTGACAAGTTTCTAGCAACAAATTACAGACCTATATCTGTTCTTCCAACTTTATCAAAATTAATAGAAAAACATGTTTCTAATAAATTGTACAAATATTTATCAAAACTTAAACTTTTACACCCTACACAATCTGGTTTCAGGCCGCAACATTCTTGTCAAACTGCACTTATCAATATCATTGACAAATGGTTGCAAGAAATGAATGATGGTAATTTAAATCTAGCAATTTTCTTAGATTTTAAAAAAGCTTTTGATTTGGTAGATCATGATATTCTTTGTTTAAAGCTTAAAATTTATGGATTTAGTGAGGCTTCTGTTAGTTTTTTCAAGTCATACCTCAATAACAGAAAACAGCAGGTAAAAATTTGTAATGTTTATTCTGAACAACAACATGTAAAATTTGGTGTCCCCCAAGGTTCTATACTTGGTCCCCTATTGTTTGTACTATTTATAAATGACCTTCCCTTATGCATTGAAAATTGTGAAACAGACCTATATGCTGATGACACCACTCTTCATAAATCTGGGAAAAACATAGAAAACATACATGATGATGTTCAAGAAGATTTATACAGGGTTGAAGAGTGGTGTAAAATGAACAACATGTTCATTAATGCAAATAAAACAAAATGTTTGGTTACTGGAACAAAACAGAAACTATCAATTCAGACCTGTCAACCAAACTTGATAATAAATTCAAAAGTATTACAAAATTCTTCATGTGAAAAATTATTAGGTGTTAAAATTGACAACACACTTAACTGGAAAAATCAAATTGACCAAGTTTGTGCTAATATATCATCCAGAATATACCTTCTTTCTAAAATAAAGAAATTTTTAGATATAAATGCAAGGAAAACATATTACAATGGGTATATTCTTCCCTTAATTGACTACTGCTGTATTATTTGGGGTGAATGTAAAAATGAAGGGATAACAAGAATTTTAAAACTCCAAAAAAGGGCAGCAAGATTAATTCTAGATGCAGATCCTTTATCCCCCTCAGCCCCCTTATTTAAAAAACTTTGGTGGATGACAGTTGACAATAGAATAAAATACCACAAATATTTACTTCTATATAAATGTATGCATATGGAAGCACCAATGTACCTAGTTCAAAAGTTTAAACTGAAATCAGATAATAATCCTTACTCCTTAAGAGGCGTCACTCAAGGTAATCTGATAGTTCCTAAGCCAAAAGCTGAACTATTTAAGAAATCCTTTGCTTATTTTGGATCAGTATTATGGAATGGACTGCCACACACAATGCGTAAAGCTCAAAACACTTTTACTTTTAAGCAAAGTATCAAGAAGTACCTAACACATCCCTGATAAGAAATGTTTGCTACAATGTATTTGTATATTTTTTATTTTTTATTTTCATTTGATTTTTTGACTACATGTATACATCTTAAACAGCATTATATCTTATGTTAATAACAATACATTGAACTACATGAGTGTAAATTAACTATGTGTAAATATCTGTTTTGATTGTATTGTAATTTGTATGTAAAAGAGGGCCTCAGGGAAGATTAGTTTATTGTAACTAACTGAGTTTAACCTCTTTAAATAAAGAATTTATTATTATTATTATTATTATTATTATTTGATATACAACAACCTTATCTTAAAAGGAAATTTATGTTTTGCACTCAATGACCCCACCCAACCCATTTTTTGGGGACGTCAACTTGATATTTGAAATGTACGCTTTACAGACTTTCATTTAATATGCAACAACCTAGCCATCTGAGAAGTTTGAATTGTTTGCACTAAATGACCCCACCCTTTACCCTGGGATGAAAAAGGGGTTTAAAATTTTCATTTTTAAGTAGAGTTTATTAAGACCTTCAATTTGATATATCAGATGACCCAATTTGACAAAGTGCCAAAAATGATGGTGTTTTTTTTCCATGGAATGTTTTTGGTATTTGGTCAAACATATAACTATGTTAACCTCTTCAATTTCTAAAACATTTTAAGTGGTAACCTGTTGTTGACTCATAAATACATGCCTCCGCTCGCAAAATTTGAAACTGCCTTATCTCTAAAACGACAATAGATATCTCAAATCTGTTAAATGATAAATAATCTGCAGTTGAAGGACAACATTGGTGACCTTTGACCTTGGGTGCAAATTGAAGGTCACATGAACTTAAGATTATTGGTGTAGGTCCCAAGTCTTTATGACTTCCAGTTCTCGTATATATTTTTTCAAGGGAAATAACTCCTTATAAGGGTTAACAACAAAATGATTGTATATGTTTATTAACATTGCCATCTGGTCTTGTACATGTTGCCGTTTTCAAATTGATTCTATCTTGAATACTTTTTGAGAAAAATGCAAAAGAAAGAAATTGCTTCAAGGGGACATAACTCTCATAGGGAATGATGAAATCCTTAGCAGCCGCATATGGGAACACATCATGATGAGATCTAACTATTGTCCAAATAAGGTCATGATATCTTCAAAAAATCTTAAGTGCAAAAAAAATATGCTGTAATTTCAAGCTTACATATTAAGAAAACGAAAAGAGTTTGCTGCATACATACTGTGTCATAAATGTTCCTCTCGACAAGCTCTACATTTTATACACACGCTCAATAATGTCCGACCGTCTGTTCAAAAGTTGCATCAAGATAATCCAAAAAAGTATAGTATTGTGTGTATATCTTTGACAAGGTAACAGATATCAACCTAGTCTGGTTTAGATTTTTTTGTTTACCTTCATATTATGTTATTTAAGTTTGTTTGATGATTGAATGTTTAAATATTAAGCTCCTCCCTTAATGCCTATCATATATAAAGTATTTGCGCAAATGTATAAATACTTAGCATGCTTAGTGTGATTTTTTTTCTTTTTGTTTTAAATAGTATTTTTGTACATGTATAAATTTTCTATTTCCAAACTTTCAATATAAAGAATACAAATTATATCATATCTTTATGAGGTATAATGGCCACAGACCACATTTAATTCCTCTATTAGTTCTTAGAATATCACTCCTCATACTATATTTAAAAGTTTGTGATTGACATATAAGAAACTGTCTAAATTTCATATAATTTCATATAGATTTGACAATTGATATGTCTTATAAGGGAGCTACCATTTGATTTTTATGGAGGGGGGGGGGGGGGGGGCTAGGATGAAAAATTTTGTCCTGCATTTTTTTTAGCTGTAATCTCGAGATCGCTCTGTCCTGCCTTTTTATTTTTCACTCTCTTTGGTCCTGCCTTTTTTTTTTTTAGTTTATCCTGATTTTGTTTTACTTAAATCGTCGTCCTGACTTTTTTTTTGGCAAATGTCTCATCCTGCCTTTTTTTTTTACTCAAAACTCCTGTCCTGCCTATTTTTTCAAATTTCATCCCATCCACTCTTAACTAAAACAACTTCGTAATAAATTCACACACTCAACGCTAAGCTGGCTAGGCAAGATACTTTTGATGACTATCATGACTATAATCCAGAATGTTATATGTTCCACTGCATTTTCAAGAGTTATTCAATCTATAACTGCATAGCATAATACTGCTTTTATTTTAAAGTTAAAAGTGAAATTGGATTTGGTTGCCGAAAGAATTTAAAGTATATGGGAAAGGACCTGAAATGAAATTATATATAAGCTGATCAATTCTCAATTTGTGACTTGACTTAGAAAGCTTCACATAGGGATAGGCTGAATGAGTTTCAGAATATCTAGCATAAGTTTTTTATTTTATTAGGGCCCCGCCTTTAGGCGGGTCGCCCTATAGTGATCTGTAAGTCTGTCCGTCCGTCCGTAACACTTTAACTTTGTGTCCGCTCCATATCTAGAGAACCGTTATGATTTCATACTTTATACTTCACATGTTTATTAACCAACACCAGAGGGTGTGTCATGATGTATGTACAACTTCCTAGGTGAAAGGTCAAGGTCAAAAACTTTAGTTTCAGTTGACAACCCTGTGTCCTGTGGTGAAGATCGTGTCCGCTCCATATCTAGATAACCGTTATGATTTTATACTTAATACTTAACATGTTTATTAACCAACACCAGAGGGTGTGTCATGATGTATGTACAACTTCCTAGGTCAAAGGTCAAGGTCAAAAACTTTGGTTTCTGTAGACAACCCCGTGTCCTGTGGTGAAGATCGTGTCCGCTCCATATCTAGATAACCTTTATCATTTCAAAGTTTATACTTGACATGTAAATAAACCAACACCAAAGGGTGTGTCATAATTTATGTACAACTTCCTAGGTCAAAGGTCAAGGTCAAAAACTTTGGTTTCAGTTGACAACTCCATGTCCTGTGGTGAAGATCGTGTCCGCTCCATATCTAGATAACCGTTATCATTTCGAAGTTTATACTTGACATGTAAATAAACCAACACCAAAGGGTGTGTCATAATTTATGTACAACTTCCTAGGTCAAAGGTCAAGGTCAAAAACTTTGGTTTCAGTTGACAACCCCGTGTCCTGTGGTGAAGATCGTGTCCGCTCCATATCTAGATAACCGTTATGATTTTATACTTAACATGTTTATTAACCAACACCAGAGGGTGTGTCATGATGTATGTACAACTTCCTAGGTCAAAGGTCAAGGTCAAAAACTTTGGTTTCAGTTGACAACTCCGTGTCCTGTGGTGAAGATCGTGTCCGCTCCATATCTAGATAACCGTTATCATTTCAAAGTTTATACTTGACATGTAAATAAACCAACACCAAAGGGTGTGTCATAATTTATGTACAACTTCCTAGGTCAAAAACTTTGGTTTCAGTTGACAACTCCATATCCTATGGTAAAGATACAATTTTTTAATGCACATTATTCACAGCGGGGCCCACAGAGATGGCTCCCATCTCAATGATATCTAGTTTCCTTGTACGTCAAGAATCATAACCACTATGACTAAAATGAAACATTGGTGGTAAAATGCATTTTTTTCGCTTTTGAAAATATGACAGATTAAATGGAATTTTTAAGACACTCATTAATGTATATTGAAAAGCAAAATTATCGTTGGGGAAAGATTTTAAGCAAAAACAACAGGTGAGCGATTCAGGCACTTGAGAGCCTCTTGTTATAAGTAATAGGATTACTATATTTGGTATATATCAGGGATGGGCACGATTACTGATAAATGTAATCGATGATTACATGAAGGATTTTTGTGCAATCGATTAATAATCGATTACTCAAATTTTAGTATGTAATCGATTACAATCGATTACATTACTTTTCGATTACTGTCAATTACATGCTTCAACATTTCAACAAAAAAATAACATGCCTGAGTAAAACACAATTACAAAATACCAAATACATCATTTAAGGCATTGTTTCTAAATTAGAAGTTAATAGCTGTTATTTTTGTTTAGATCAAATCTCTTAACATGCTTAATGAAGATTAGAAATATTTAAAAATCTTGAAATTTTGACTTTCAACATAAATGTAAGATGTCATCGCATTGCAACAATCACTTATTCATAACTAATTGTTTTTAAAAAATTTTGCTTTCTTACTGACTAACGTTAGCTTTTTTGTTTTTACTCTTAAAAAAAAAATTTATGCATAGTTAATTATAATGTTTAAGGAAATATAAAAAAAAAGTAGAATAGTTAATCAGTTCAGCTAATTTTTAAGATCAAAATTATTATTATTATAATGACATGCATGATTTAAACCTTTTGTTTGGATAACCATCCTAATTACAGATTATAAAACTGCCACTGGAGTACAATTTATAACCTGGGGCTAAATTTTCTTCTTAATTAGACATAAGATAATTGAAATAAAAACAAAGTATATTTGTTATTGATTAGAAGACTTTGATCATCTCATTAGTAAAGGCAAGAATGTTGTTAAGATTTGTTAACTTCTCCAATCAAATTATATACAAAATATATCTATAGTGTCAAAGGGATACATGTATCTATTTCTAAAAAAGAATTGCAATGCATTGCCATTTGTTCATTGTTAAAAGGATTTTGTGTTCTTTTTTAATTTAACTTATATATGTTACAGTAAATAGGTGAAATTAGGAATTACACGTAATTACTAAACATTTCAGTAAATACCTGTAATTACTTGCCAATTTAGTTATTACATGTATTTACTAGTTGTTTCAGTGATTACTGGTATTCACTGATTTTCTTTGTCATTTTTACAGCTATTTACTAACTTGATATTTTTGTTTTAAAATTAAAGATATAATCTAAGATACAAAATAAGAAAGTAAAAGGGTAGGTATTTTAGGGCTGACTTAATTAAGGATTAATGAATATAAGGCACACCTGTAGTGGTTGTGAATTGAAACTGAAAAATGGTTGTTTTAAAAGTATTGAAACTCCCTTAATATCATTTGCAGCATGCAAGACAATGATATCAATCCAAAATTGAGATATACATTTTGTGAGAAGTTTATAGGCAACTTTGCCAGCTCTTTTTGATGATAAACATTTGATAATGCCAAATTTGGTTGAATAATTCTTAAAATCTCATAATTTCTTTATATTGCAAACTCCATCAGGCATACACTGCTTACTTCATTTGCTTTAATATCTTATATTAATCAATTAAATCAATCATATTATGTCCTTTTTAACCTATTTTTAATTTACTTTACATTATGTTTGAAAATTACATTGTAATTGTTCTGCTCATTTTGGGTGCCGTGATTGGCAAATACAATATTTGTTGTTTGTTGTTGTTGCATATAAACTTGCCCAATGACATATGTCTAATTCCTTTTACAAAATAGTTTTATTTACGACTTCTTTTGTCAGACTGTTGTGATAAAGCTGACATTCTTCACAAACAAATTCATACAATTTGATGGTGTTAAGAGTCACATTTCATATTTTTGTGTTTCTCTTTTTTATGAGTTTTTCAAGACCTCCAAACTCCAGCTTATATATTATTACCTGCAACAAAATTTTATTATTGTTTTTCACTATGTGGTTAAAGGTGTTTAAATTTTGACTATAATTATGAGATAATTTTCAAGAAGTAAATTTTGTGAAAATAAAATCAAGTTTTTCCGTATTTTACTTATAAATGGACATATATGCCAGTTAACATTACATTCACATTGTGGTTAAAGTTTTTAAAATTTTGATAACTTTCTCAGAATAACCTGGATTTCTACCAAACTTGGACAGAAGCTTGTTTATGATAATAAAATAATATCCAGAGGTAAAGTCTGTAAAAAAAAATCCCTTTTCATATATTCCTTATAAATGAACTTGGTTTTTTTTCCAGTTAACATTACATACACTCTGCGATTAAAGTTTTTTTTAAACATTTATTAGATTTCATTAACCATCCTGGATTTTAACCAAATTTGGACAGAAGCTTCTTACAGCACTAGTCAAAAGATTTGATATTTCCCCCCATTTTTGTTGAGCTTGTGACTAACAGCTAAAGTAGGCGAGATACTGGGTTCTGCGAAACCCTTACAGTTTTAAATCTGAATACATCGGTAACCTATCTCCAGCTAGGTGTTGAATTGAAGGTCACATGAATAAGTTTTCAATGAGGTCCAATTATTCACTTGCAAGTGCAAAAAAATCATCAACCATGTTTCTCTGCTTATTTTAGTAAAATAGAACCAGATTGACTGCTAAAAGTGAATTATAATTTCACTATATAATTTACATTAATGATTTAACAAACAAAAAAATCATATTTAATTTATTTTATATCTCATAGCTAATGCTCTTATAACAAAAAAGGTACATTTTAGGCTGATCACTTTTTAAGAGTACTCACTGATCTTCTATAGCTAGAATTACCATAACTTTTGATCAGTTTACCATATTACAACATTGTTTTAACAGTTAGTAAATAGGTGTAAAAATTCATTTTAAAATTAGTAATTACTGGTAATAACTGGGCCGTTTCAGGAATTACTTGTATTTACTAAGTACATCGGGGATTACATGTAATTCCTAAATTTTAGTAATTACATGTAATTCCTAATTTCACCTATTTACTGTAACATATACATGTTTATCATAACATTTAAGAAATCAACTGTTTATCTATTCTAAGCTTTAATTTCAACTCTGATTGAAAATGATGTTTTCAGGAAATTTAATACATAAATAAGCTTACTACTTTTAAAAATGTACTACAGAACTTAACAAAAGAAGGACACATTTCTTATTTTAGATCTATTTTATTATTTCAAATCTATTTTCTTATTTTAATATTAAAGCTATTGAATTATTGACAAGCACATACATCTATTTGTTTCAAAAGCTAGATATAAAGTAAATTTAGGTAGGGGATCTGGTTGCTCATAATGCAGCTTGAGACAATATAGATAGAAATAAGACAGTTGCTTAACTCTCAAGTATTGTTGATGCATAATATTTTATCTGTACTACAAAGTGATAACATACATATTTTCCTCTGAAATAGGTTATTTTTCATCAAACTATTTTACTAAAGTAATCGAAATGTAATCGAAAAGTAATCGATGATAACGTACATCCAAATTTTTGCTGTAATCGATTAAATTACGATTACATGTAATCGAAAATGTCTTCGATTACAGATTACTGTCGATTACTTGAAAAAATGTAATCAATTACAATCGATTACGATTACAGATTACGATTACCCCATCCCTGGTATATATGTGTACCCTTTAAGGTCCTCATGTCTTTGAGACAGTTTTCACTTAACCTTGACCTCATTTTCATGGTTCAGTGGTCAAATTTAAGTTTTTGAGTTTTGGTCTTTTTTCTAATGTTTTATGCAATAGGTCAACTATAGACCTGTGTCATCTGACCTATACCTCATTTTCATGTCAGTTGTCAAAGTGTATTAAGTTTTTAAGTTTTGTCTTTTTTCCTACACTATAATACCATTTAATAGGTCAACTATATTTGGTGTATAGAAATATCTTATGATGTACATGTCAGTCTGACCTTGACCTTATTTTCACGGTTCATTGCTCAGTGGAAAATTTTTGTGTTTTGGTATGTTTTTCTTAAACTATATAAGCAATTTATGTCAACTATATCTGTTGTATTGAAGGAGTGTAAGCCGTGTCTGTCTGTCTGGCACAGGTCCACCAGTTTTTAAAGATAAAACCAATGGAGAGTGGATTGCCAGACCAGAAATGTCTACTGTGGAAATTAAATGTGTTGCTTGTGGAAAACCAAAACCTACCATTAAGTGGTATAAAAACAAGCAATACATTGATCCTGGCATGAAGGGAGGACACGTAAGTAACTCGAGAAAAAATGATTGAAATGAATACATTGATAAGAATTGTAAGACCAAAATGATAAGTATGCACAAAGCAAAACTAATTTCATTCAAACCATGTGGAACTCAACTTTGGCAATGACTTTTTCAATTAGTAAATAGAAACAGTTTAAATTGCTATTCATGAAATGATGACATTAAAAATTTGAAGTAGATTGAAGTGGTGCAGCTGGATGTTTAAAATTATTAATGTTGTCAAATCCCCATATAAATATTTGTGAAGTCATTATTATTTGGTTATTCTGATGGAGAGGTAAAAGATACCCAAGAGACATTCAACCTCCTATGCTATTGACAAGCTAACAGCGCCATGGCAAAAACTTAGAAGAAACAGTAGACTACTAAATGTTACATATATTGAAACTTAAAAAGACTTCACAACATGAGCTCTACCAAAAAGCTGTGTCATGATGTCAGACCTGTGTTCCAGAAGTGTCATCAGAATCTGCTTTTTATGTGACCAACAACAACAACAACAATACTTTATTTTAAGAAGGTTACACAGTTAGCTATATAACTAATCTTCCCTGAGGCCCTCATCATGAGAAATCAAACAAAATGCAAACATATACATTGCATACATTAGTATAAAAAGTCAAGTATGATAATAATGTTCAATACAACTTGATAAAATGTGACATGATGACATGATCAGTTTTTAATATTATTGATACAGCTAGGTTGATTTCAATAAATGATCTGTTATTTTGTATTTGACCCACATTATTTTGCTCATATTTTTGTTCTAGTAATAAATGTAGTTACATTTAAGAATTTAGTTTTTGTAAAGGAGTAGGTTCAGTAAGACCCATTTTTGGCCCTAAAATATAGCAGTTTTACAAAATTGTGAAGAAATCTTGAATCTATTTATTGGAAAGTAGAATGCTCCTGCTACACAAATATGGGCTGTTTTTGACAATACAATGCACATATATCGGGTACTAACATCATTAAGTCATGCTAAATTACTGAAATCTTCACAATTTTAGCATTTTAGTTAAATTTTAGATGGTTTCCATCTTAAACGAAAGTGGCCGCCTTCATGTTAATTCATAATATTGAAATGTAAGTTGTATTTGATGATAAAACATGACATATATAAAGGTTGAGAATGAACACGACTGCAGCCACTTTCATTTTTGACAAAAACAATCTGAAAAGTGACGTTTTTTTGCATATTTGATAGCTTTTCATCTCTAAGCTTGAATCTGTTTTTATTTTTAAGGACTAAATCAGTTAAAATCTTTCACATAAACTTATTGAATCAATTAGATAGACACTTAACTGTTTAAAAAGTGTCCAAAATCTTTCGTTAAATGAACATGAAAGTTGAGGCCAAAATCTGCCCTTACCGGACCTTCTCCTTTATTGGTGTGTGAAAGCATTGACCCAAGTACATATTGTATGAAATGTATAAAAAAGTATTATGACCAATTACGTAATGATATTGTGACACCATTCCAAGGAATTATATCTATAACATCTTAAAGATTGAAAAAGAAAAAAAATGTCTGCCATGTATAGTTGTGAAGAAAAAAAAACAAACCGGAGAAGGCCAATGGCTGTTCACAACGTCTTAAAAATTGATTTAATACATTATATTAACATTGTTTGTTTTCAAAATGTCTAAAAAAAAAATATATTTATTCTTGATATATGTTACAGATTTAAAAAAAATATGTATATTTTCAGTACCATATAAGAAAATGGAAACTTTCTATTTTAAATTTGGAAAAAATGGACGAAGGACAATATACCTGTGTATTAGAAAATACACAGGGTATATTAAATTTTACCTTTAAAATTGAAGTTCTTCAATGTAAGTATAATTTGAAAATTGTATGAATACATTTTATTGAGAAATAAAGTAGCAATATTTTCTGGAATCTAGTAGGTAATCATATTTTTTTGAATCACTGATCTAGATTACTTTTGACAACTATACAGATGTTGATGGTGTCAATTAAATAATAAATTCCATAAATACTTACAGTAAAAAAAAAAGCTGATTTGTAGAGTGTTTCTTTTTAGCTCACCTGGCCACCACTTGGAGTCCGTCGTTATCATCCATTTTAGTCGTCAATTACTTTTTACATTTGATTTTCCTCTAGCATGTCTAGAGAACCAATGAATGGGATGACATCAAACATAGCATGAATGTTCTTTATGAAGTGCCGACCAAATGTTGTTGCTTTGTAGCCTATCCATCATGCAAGGTGGCTGCCAGCAGGGGCCTTAGTTTAACTAAGGACCCTATTGGAAATACATACAAATGTCTTCTTTAAAAGGAACTATTGAATGCAATGACACCAAAAATAGCATGATTGTTGTTATGAGGTGCTTACCAAGTATTGTTACTTTGTAGCTGATCCATCATCCAAGATGGCAACCAGTAGGGGACTTAATTCAACATTATGACCCTATGGGAGATACGTACAAATGTCATCTTTTAGAGAACCACTGAATGTATTGGAACCAAAAATAGCATGAATGTTACTTTTAAAAATGAGGTGCTGACCAAGTTTTGTTACTTTGTAGTCGATCCATCAACCAAGATGGATCCAGCGGGGGACTTAGTTTAACATAGGACTCTTTGTGAAATACATACAAATGTCTTCTTTTAGAGAAACACTGAATGGAATGACACCAAACATTGCATGAATGTTCTTTATGAAGTGTTGAAAAAATGTTGTTACTTTGTAGCTAATCCATCATCCAAGATGGCTGCCAGTGGGGGGACTTAGTTTTACATTGGACCCTATGGGAATTACATTCAAATATCTTCCTTTAGGTAACCACTGAATGGAATGAAACCAAACATAGCATGAATGTTTCTTATGAGATGCCGAACATGACTGTGTTGTTACTATGTAGCCAATCCATCATCCAAGACGGCTGCAAGCATGAGACTTATTTTCAAATAGGACCATACGGGAAACACATAGAAATGTCTTCTTTCAGAAAAACACTGAATGGAAAGAAACCAAACATAGAGTGAAATTTAAGGTCTTAATGAGGTGCTGACCAAGTGTTGTTACCTATCAATCATCAAAGATGGTTGCCAGTGGGGGTCTTAGTTTAACATAAGACCCTATTGTATATACATACAAATGTCTTCTGTTAGATAACCACTGAATGAAATGAAACCAAACATAGCATGACCAAGGTACTGAACAAGTGTTGTTATTTTTTAGCTGATTTATAATCCGAAATGGCCACTAGCCTGGGACTTAGTTTAACATAGGACCCTATGGAAAATGCATACAAATGACTTCTTTTAGAGAACTACTGAACGGAGTGAAACCAAACATGGCATGAATGTTCCTTATGAGGTGCTGCCCGAATTTTGTTACTTTGTAGTCGATCCATTATCCAAGATGGCCGCCAACGGGGGACTTAGTTTTACATTTATGTCCCTATGAGAAAAACATACAAATGTCTTCTATTAAAGAACCACTGAATGGAATGAAATTAAACACAGCCAGAATGTTCCTATGAGGTGCTGACCAATTTTTGTTACTTTTTAGTAGATCTATCATCCAATATGGCCACCAGCAGGGGACTAAGTTTCACATAGAACCCTACAGGAAATACATTTAATTATCTTCTTTTAGAGAACCATTGAACATGTTGAATGGAATGAAACAAAAAATAGGATAAACATGAGCTTTATGAGCTGCTGACAATGTGCTGTTACTTTGTAATTGATCCATCATCCAAGATGGCCACCAGTGTGGACATAGTTTAATATAGGTCCGTCCGTCGTCGTCGTTAACTTTTACAAAAATCTTCTCCTCTGAAACTACTGGGCCATATTAAACCAAACTTGGCCACAATCATCATTGGGGTATCTAGTTTAAAAAATGTGTCCGGTGACCCGGCCAACCATGGCTAAAAATAGAACATAGGGGTAAAATGCAGTTTTTGGCTTATAACTCAAAAACCAAAGCATTTAGAGCAAATCTGATAGGGATCGAATTGTTAAACAGGTGAAGATCTATCTGCCCTGAAATTTTCAGATGAATCGGATAACCCGTTGTTGGGTTGCTGCCCCTGAATTAGTAATTTTAAGGAAATTTTGCTGTTTTTGGTTATTATCTTGAATATTATTATAGATAGAGATAAACAGTAAACAGCAATAATGTTCAGCAAAGTAAGATTTACAAATAAGTCAACATGACTGAAATGGTCAGTTGACCCCTTTAGGAGTTATTGACCTTTATAGTTAATTTTTAACCATTTTTCGTAAATCTTAGTAATCTTACAAAAATCTTCTCCTCTGAAACTACTTGGCCAAATTAATCCAAACTTGACCACAATCATCTTTGGGTTAGTAGTTTGAAAAATGTGTCTGGTGACCCGGCCATCCAACCAAGATGGCCGCCATGGCTAAAAATAGAACATGGGGTAAAATGCAGTTTTTGGCTTATAACTCAAAACTCAAAGCATTTAGAGCAAATCTGACATGGGGTAAAATTGTTTATCAGGTCAACATTTATCTGCTCTGAAAATTTTAGATGAATCGGACAACCCGTTGTTGGGTTGCTGACCCTGAATTGTTAGTTTTAAGGAAATTTTGCTGTTTTTGGTCATTATCTTGAATATTATTATTGATACTGATAGAGATAAACTGTAAACAACAATAATGTTGAGCAAAGTAAGATTTACAAATAAGTCAACATGACCGAAATGGTCAATTGACCCCCTTAGGAGTTATTGTTCTTTATAGTCAATTTTTAACAATTTTCATAAAAATTTGTAAATTTTTACTTACATTTTCCACTGAAACTAATGGGCCAAGTTCATTATAGATAGAGATAATTTTAATCAGCAAGAATGTTCAGTAAAGTAAGATGTACAAACACATCACCATCACCAAAACACAATTTTGTCATGAATCCATCTGCTTCCTTTAATATTCACATAGACCAAGGTGAGCGACACAGGCTCTTTAGAGCCTCTAGTTTTTTTACAGAACCACTGAATGGAATGAAAGCAAAGATAACAATATTTAACCAAATTTAGCCTCAAACATTATTTTAAGTACATTATTTTAAGTATCTGTTATGATTTTTATCTTTTTCAAAAACCCTAGTAGTGTCAGGTGAGTGACACAGACTCTTCAGAGTCTCTAGTTGACAATTATTTTTAAAGATTTAATTTTGCACATGAAATATAGAAAATCATGCATACATTATCTCTGATTCTATCATGAAATTCTTCAAACCCTTTGAGTACACACCTTTGGTAAAATAGGAATACATGTATATTATTTTGGCTGTTCAGATAGTACTTCGTATATGTTGCTTTTTTATGAATGAGCTACCAAAAGTCATAAAAGGGTGACATAAGAATATTAGCAGAAAATTTTACAGAAAATAAACACTTGTGAAACTAAAATAAACACAAGAAAACATAAATGATGATGCTAAAATGTGTTATAAGCCATTTTTTTATACGACCACAAATATTTTTTGTAGTAGAATATTGTTTTCACATCTTTATCAACTTAAGACACAAAAGGCCTCATGTTTGCGGCTGTCACAAGTCAGGAGCTTCAAGCCTTTGGTAGTCTTGTACGATTTTTATTTTTTGTTTCTTGTGTATAATTTGGAGCTTAGAATAATGTCCATTATCAGACAATAAAGACAATAACTTGTGTTTAAATGTATAAATCTCTCTGAAATTGTACCTCAAGATTCCATATCACAAGGGAAGGCTAGGATTTAGTTTGCGGTATTTGCCTCAAATGTTACAGAATAAGGGGCAAAAAAGAGACCAAAACAAGCATTTTTTCTAGTTTCCAGACATTAACTTGTGTTTAAGTGTATGGATCTCTCTAAAATTGTACTGCAAGGTACCATTGCACAAACTATAGGCAGATATTGAGTATAGAGGAAATTGCTCAAAGGCGTTTTAAAAATTGGAAGATGGTGTTATAATTTTTTTAATTTTTTTTTTGTCTTAAGGTGGTACCCAACACTTTCACTAAAATTAATTTGGCTTGTTTAGTTTTCATAAAACTTTGCCAATGTATTTACATTGACCTTTTAACAAAAATATAAAAATTTAAATTTTTTTTGAACCAACCGTTTTGTCAGAAAAATAACACTGGTTATATAGCAGTTTGACAAACAACAATTTTGATCATTGAGAAGCTTAATATTCCCTTTACAACACAACGTAATTAAAACGTTTAGCTGACTTTACAGAGTTATCTCCCTGTAGTGTTAGGTACCACCTTAAGTAACATTTTCAAATTTCCATTGTTTATTTCTGATATCTTTATGTAAAAGTAATTGCTCAATAGCTAGAAATTTGCAATTGCACAATAGCAAGAAATCTATATCTTGCACAATATTGCCAAATAACAAGAAACAAGAAAAATCTAATTACACAGTTTGCGCAATAGAAAGAAATCTTCTTTTGCACAGTATTGCGCATAAACACAGTATAACGCAATTACACAATAGCAAGAAATCTTCAATTGAAATTTTATATAAATTTTTTAACCAATTTCAAATTGTTAGATCATTTCCCAAATTAATTTTGTGTGAGAAACATATATAAAATACTTTATTATCAATTAAGTTTAATCTTGTCACTAATTCAGTTTTCTCCGTTCTTTTACATCTATTTAATAGTGTATTTATTCATGGAAACGGCAAAAACTGTAAATAATTAATTAATCATATATATTAAAAGTGACAATAATGACAAAACCAATTGGTTTGGGACCAAATAACCAGACAGTTCAAGCCGGGAGTGATGCTAGGTTTGAGTGTAAAGTGTTGAGAAATGACCTACAGCACCATACACAATGGTTACAACAATACACAGTCAATGGTTCCTATCGAGACGATGAAAACCAGCCATATGTCAACATCATACAGGTTAAATGATTTTCTACTAAAAGAAATTTTTTCATTATGACAATTTTTGGCGAGCCTGCGACTTTTCTCACAGAAAGCTAGACATAGTGATAGTGATCCGGCAGCAGCGGCGGTGGCATTAGCTAACTTCTTAAAAGCTTTGTATTTTATAAGATGGAAAACCTGGATACCTCATACTTTGTATATAGATGCCTCATGTCAGTCACATGTCCAATGTCCTTGACCTCATTTTCATGGTTCAGTGACTACTTAAAGAAAAGTTCAGATTTTTTGTAATGTTAAATTCACTCTTATTATAAGTAATAGGATAACTATATTTGGTATGTGCGTACCTTGCAAGGTCATCATGCCTGTCAGACAGTTTTCACTTGACCTCGACCTCATTTCATTGATCAGTGAACAAGGTTAAGTTTTGGTGGTCAAGTCCATATCTCAGATACTATAAGCAATAGGTCTTGTATATTGGTGTATGGAAGGACTGTAAGGTGTACATGTCCAACTGGCAGGAGTCATCTGACCTTGACCTCATTTTCATGGTTCAGTGGTAAGTTATATTAATCTGAAGATCTGTTTACTTTTTTGTGATGATTCTTTATCTTATTTTAGAGTGATCATGTTTATTAAAAAAAAAAAGGAGGAGTTTTACATGTTGTGCCGTATCTCAGAAACTATTTATGATTATTCCATAAATCTTCACACACTTTTTAGTTATATTAAAACCACAAAAGGAAGATTCAGATTTTTTTTTGGTGGTGATGGTCCAAACTGTTTAGGAATTACGGGCCAAGACCAGAATTTTTATATCTATATAGTCAATCTAGACTTCAAAAAAAGAGGGACGAAAGATACCAGAGGAACAGTCAAACTCATAAATCAACTAAAATAAACTGACAACACCTGGCTAAAAATAAAAAAGACAAACAATAAGAACACATGACACAACATAGAAAAATAAAGAATAAGCAACACGAATCCCATAAAAAATTGGGGGTCATCTCAGGTGCTCCAGAATGGTAAGCAGATTCTGCTCCACATGTGGCACCCGTCATGTTGCTTATGTAATGACAAGTCCAGTAAATAGTCTAATTTAGTAGGTCACATTCATGAAAGGGAAGGGGATTGTAGTAACAACATAAGGAACATATCCGATATCATTTGTGAAACAGTTATTTCATAACTTTAACTTATTAATACCTCAAGTAGAAGGTTGCATTGGGATTTTCACACCAAAATGTATGTCGCTTGAAAAATGTCTCACTGAGTCATGAAATGTTTACAGATATTGTGTGTCTGAATGATCTTGATGTGAATGTTTCTTTAAATTTAATTTCTTATTGTCTGTTGATAAGTTTATCTTGCTGTTAAAAAGTGTTATACAATAGTATATATACATGTGTATATTTAAAAAACTGACTGCATGACAAATCTCAAGTGAATTAAGAAAATAATGTGATTCTAATTGTCTAGTTTATTGAAATATTTTCTTCTTTTTTCACTTTTTTGATAATTTATTGTCTTAGTTCACTTTTTTGAAAATTTGGTTTTCAATGTTTTATATACTCATCCTCTAATGCTGTTTTATTTGATATTTTAGCAATCCATGGTGAATTTAAGTCACCCAGAAATACTGACAATAAAGAATGTAACAAAAGATAATGCTGGATGGTATGGTTGCTTGATTTCTAATCCACTTGGTAGATATTACCAGACTGCCTGGCTAACAGTTTTAGGTAAAGGCTTAGATAAGAATGAGAAATGTTTGTTTTTCACCAAGAAATAATGCGTCTTAGAGCAAAATATTCACATAAAAATGATTTAATCGTTTGGAGAATTAATTATCAATTTTCGATTACATCATTATCAATAAATTTTTTATAGACTGTCATAAAAATAGGAGGTTTGGCATCATGAAAATTGGAAATTAATGTACAGTTTTTTCTAAAAAATTTAATTCTTTTAATGCCGCCACAACTGAAACGTCATATTATTTTACCCCTGTCAGTGTCTCTCTGTATGTCCGTCCCATTATGGGTGTACAGTTATTCCACTTAACTCCTCCTACAGTTTGAATTCTAGGAAGTTTTCACTCTGATGTCTGTTTGTAGTCTTTGTACATGTATTGAAGGTGTGCATGTGGTCAGGGTTTTGATTTTGTTTAATATTTGCTCTTAATCATTTTTTGTAGTAGTTACTTGCATAAGGGGAGCTCGCATACAGATAATTGTCCTACAGTTAAATGCTAGGAAGTTTTCACTTAGTTGGTGGTTTTTCCATTTTTTGTGCATGGGGTCAGGATTTTGATTCTTATTTATATTTGCTCTTTTGGGTGATAATATAATTTACCTTTGTCATATTTTAGGTAAAGTGTTAGACAGTTATTTTTAAATAAGACTTTGCATCTGCAGGGGCATCATTTGTGTCTGTCAAAGAAATCCAACATTGACTTTGCTATAAAACAGTTTCAGAGTGAAGTGTGGCCAGGGATTTCACTTAGTCTAGTTTGTATTGTGTAATAATTAAATTTTGTATGTCATACATGTGATTCTTCCGATGGGAGTCGAAATCTCTTGTTTTTCAGACCCTCTTCCATCCTTCCCATTAAAATTTGAAATCTACAACTTTTGAAAATGTCAACATCGAAAAAGTTTCAGTAAACATTTTTGTTTACAGAATTAAAACTGACAGGGTAAAACTCTTGAGAAACTCGAAATTGATATTGGAAAAGTCTGTAAAAACAGAAGGTCGATCACCATTTCTTTTTCTTGTTTTTGTGTCGTAAGGTTAATAGCTTTGAGTAATCAATGAAGGTGTTTATTATTAGACTATATATACAGCAATAACAAATTATTGGCAATTACCTGGTCATCAACTAGCTAGTTTAAGACACACGTCTGGATGATTAAAAGTGAAATACTGACAATGGATTAAGATGTAAAAAAAAAGACTTTAATTTGATGCTGTTGAAAACATTGAACAGTTATAGTTACCAAATACCCTAGCAGCAAATTAAAAACAACCAATTATCTAGCCAAATTTTCTCTGCCTGGAGATCTGATTTTAAATTGTACAAGTCCAGTGCCATTGGGTCAAGATCATGCTTACTAGTAAAGTTACTACACTTCTTGCCAAGCTGACTATGGTGACCCTAATGACTTTACCAAACATATTGAGACAGCTACCTACCAGAAAGCCACTGCTCAATAGTGTTACCAAAGTTGACATTATGTAGCTTAAGCAGAGATACTTTTTACCAATTATAATATATGATGGCTGATCACTTTATCTTAACTTTATATATGTAATAAATAAATATTTGAAACCCCCTTATCTTATATTTCTATCAAGTAAAAATGGCTATGCAGGTGCTTAAAGTATAGAACACTTATAAAAAAGGAGAATAAGCAGTTTTAACACCAACAAAAATCATGGCGTTCATCGTTAAAAATGTTGAATGTGATACACACTTTAGAGTAACTTATGTAGTGGGTTATTCAGTGTGCACCACATTTTTTTTAATGATATTATTCCTTCATAAACAGAAAAAAATATTACAATCATTCCTAAAATAAAGACTTTTAACAATTAAAAGTTTGATGAGGAGGAAAAAAGGATTGAATTGGTTATAAATATTGTAGATAAGCCAGCTATTGAGCTGACACATATTTACCATTTCCTTTCAAACATATTATTTCATCTTTTGAAAACTTTTTAATTACAAATACTTTAATTGCAGATGAACAAGCAGAAGCAGTAGACATTAGTTCAGGAGGAACAAACGATAAAGAGCAAATAGTAATCTACATTATCGGTGGTGTCGCATCAGTAGTTGTTCTCTTCCTGTTACTCCTGATATTTAAATGTTATAGACATTACAAGAGGGTACAGTCCAGCAAATATAGAAATGTCAAGAGAGTAATTGTCATGACACAGGCTAGTTTCAATATTCAAACATATTTTATTACTGATAATTTCAAATACAAGTGCACAAAAAAAGAATATGTTTGACTTATTCGGTTATAATTAGGAAATGAAGTTTTATGAGGAAGTTGTCTTTATATGGTGTAAAAGTTACAAAGTATAAAGTCTTAGGAAAGGAAGATTATTGAGATTCATTAAATGTTCATCAGTAATGTTTAGATTATGAAAATAAAGATATTCAATCTAGACAGAATCTAATTTAGTTTTAAGGAAGTTTTTGTCAATTTTAGATTTGAATATTTATAACAGCTTTGCATCTGGACTTGCTTCATTTATTATTAGCGATAGTCTGTGTGCTCTTCAAACTTTTATGATGTTTATTTCTATTACAAAATCATGATAATTAAAAAAAATGACATGAATCTGCACACAAATTTGAAACAGGTATACATTTTAATTTCATATCAGAATGTTTTGCATCAATTCCAGAATGAAAATTACCATCCATACAAATCTTATGATGGTACACAACCATTTGTTTTACCCACAATCAGAATTGAACCTGGTCCAAGAAGACGCTTGTCATCTGATTTGACCATGATGTCAGAGTATGATCTCCCTCTGGACAAACACTGGGAATTTAGACGGGAACAGTAAGTTAAAGCATAACATTGACCATTCCATGAAAGTTATCATACTGTAAAGACATATATATTGACTCATGACAACATTTTAACTTATATCTGTCGACCCACAAATAGCATTGCTCACTGTTTCTGACATCCAGATTGTTTCTTTGGTTAAAAGCTGTATAATGACCTGATATTTGATTGGTAACGTATCAATTTTCAGATGATTTCAATAGATATTGTAACCACTGTAGTATGAAATATAACAAGAAGTTTTTCCAAAAACTCTTTTTTTCCAAGGTTTAACATTTTCTCATATATATACTGGAATCATTAGGGCTCAACAATAACACTTGTCTGATTGTCTTGTACTACAGGATAAAAAGGTCAGACAAGTAAAAGCTATATCAATATTAGTTTAATTTAACAGGTTTATATGCTCTTATAATATACTAGATTATGGAGTGTGTGTCAGAGCGAGAATATTTAGTCAGACGTCAGTCGCTACCCTGATATACCCTATCTTTTTTATGCCCCACCTACGATAGTAGAGGGGCATTATGTTTTCTGGTCTGTGCGTCCGTTCGTCCGTCCATTCGTCTGTCTGTCTGTTCATCCGTCTGTCCCGCTTCAGGTTAAAGTTTTTGGTCAAGGTAGTTTTTAAAGATGTTGAAGTCCAATTGACTTCAAACTTGGTACACATGTTCCCTATGATATGATCATTCTAATTTTAATGCCAAATTAGAGATTTTACCCGAATTTCACGGTCCACTGAACATAGAAAATGATAGTGCGAGTGGGGCATTCGTGTACTGAGGACACATTCTTGTTGGGTAATTAATACAGATAGCGTTTTTAGCCGAACAGATTTATCATTTTTTCATAACTTAATTCATTGTATGCTGGTTCATATCCTGGACACCAGTCTTTGCTCCTTTCTAATATAATTCACAAACAAAAAACAAATAGGAAGCTTAGAAATGGAAAAATATTAGATACTTAACTTGTTCAAAGGGTATCTACACGTCTCAATCTTCAAAATCGCCTATCTAAAATTTTACCATCGCTAACATTTTTAAAAATAAAAATCGTGGTTGCCCTTCTATCGATAAGTGTCATACCAAAAAATGAGTAACATGTCCCCGTCTTTCCACCAACAATACGGTAAGGTCCACACTTAACGGTTGCAAAACATTTAGTAACTTAAAAAGCTAAAATATTCCATTTATATGTGCAATTCTGACACGCATTTGTTAATTTTAAACAAAAATATATAGTAAATGAAGATAGACTTGTACAAAATGAAAAATCATCACTCTGGGTATGGTCCACCCCCCTTTTTTCGATTTTTTTTTTTTTTTCAAAATTATAAAATTTGTTGAAAAAAAACGTGGTATCTCATTTAGTTTACTTGTGAACTAAGTATTTTAAGAATTTAAGCATAACACAACTTCTAAAGTTGAGGGCAGCATATGAACCCCCTCCCTTCGTACATGAATTTAGAATTTGTGTTACTCTTACCTGACCACTAGAAACATCAAAGGGTCCAAAAGCTGATCGGAATACACAATTTAGACCATTTTCAAGGAAGTAAAGCAGACCTATGCATCCATAATGGAATAGGACATTATACATTCAATTTAGGAGAAAAATCTAAGTTTTAATATAATGTAAATACAATACAATCTTGGAGGAAATTGCCATGTATGTTAACCACAGGAAACACAAATTGATAATTTAACATATTTTTAAGATCTTTTTAAGTAAAAAGTCATCGAAAGTAAAACAAACTCTAAATGCCTTGTTTTTAAGAACCTGTTTTTTTTAGATTTCTTTTTTTTTTAAATAAAAATGCATTAATTATTTTGATAAGGATCATAAGTTGTTTTTTTAAATTAATGATTAAATATTAATTTTATTAAATTTTGATTTCGTATTTTCGAGAACAATGTGTCTAAAAAAAAATGAGCTACAAGATTTTTTGGAATAAAAATAATAATATTTTAAAAGAATATGATCTACACCAACCTGTACTATGTTGTTGTTTTGTTGTAAATCTGAACCCCTTTTCTCTAAATTCATTATCCAGTTCTTCCTCTTCATACGACATCTTGCTGCTGCAGCTCTGATTAAGAGTGAAATTAAAAATCATTTAATCATAGCTTTTAATAAACATTTTAAACCAGATGCTCCGCAGGGTGCAGCTTTATACGACCAGTGAAAATCTCAATATTTTGAAAATTTTAATTAGCCATGGTAATTTGACCCCCCTGCGGTATATTGAACCCCCTACTATAGACCTTGAATTTCAAAAATCCAAGTTATTCTAACTCCTTCACATAGTTATAGTACTCCAATAAGTAGTTTATATGTATTTGGCATACTGGAAAAGATATTTTGCAAAATTTTATATAGCCATGGTATTTTGACCCCCCTGCAGTATATTGAACCCCCTACTCATAACCTCTAAAAAAAAAAATAATATAGCCAATAAATTGTAAATTAGATTATCTGCAATACTATTTCTTAAAAACAGGGGGGTTCAATATACCGCAGGGGGTTCAAAATACCATGCGGTATAATGACCCCGGGGTCATTTTACCGCATGGTATTTTGACCCCGGGTTCAATTTTTAGGGGGTTCAAAATACCATATGACACCGGTTTACTGTCTCTGTCAAGGTACGCCAGTACACCTTATTTGCGACCATCAAATTACCAATTAATGCCGTCAGAGCTTGATATTTAGAACAGTATTTTTAAATTTTAAGTGCTTGATTTGACTTTGTTTTCTGTCTGCAAATTTTATTAGAATAAACATAACAATTTTTTAGAAAATCTGACAGCATGAATTGGTGATTAAAATACAGTTTCACAAATGATATCAGATATGTTTCTTACGTCGTAACTACAATTCCCTTCCCTTTCATGAATGTGACCTACCGAATAAGACTATTTATCAGATTTGATATCACACAGGCATCACAACGGGTGCCACGTATGGAGCAGTTCTGCTTACCCTTATTGAGCACCTGAGATTACCCCTAGCTTTTGGTGGGGTTCGTGTTTATTCTTTGTTTTTCTATATTGTGCCATGTGTACTATTGTTTGTCTTTTTAATTTTTAACCATGGCGTTGTCAGTTTGTTTTAGATTCATGAGTTTGACTGTCCCTTTGATATCTTTCGTCCCTCTTTTTTATCTCCTAAGCACTGTTTATATAATATCTGTGTCTAATTTTTAACAATGTATTTTGCAAATTGATGGCCACTTTTAATATGAAGATAAGGAGACGAGTATGATTGCTAATGATTATGAGACAATTATCAACCGATAATTAATTAATTGTATTTTAAGCTCAGGCGTCATCAATTGGGGATTTGATGGTCGCAAATACCTGTTTACTGTCTCCGCTTACGCGTCGCCAGTAAACTTAATTTGCAACCATCAAATCCCCAATGGATGCTGTCAGAGTTTAAAATACAATACAGTTATCTCCTAAATTTAAAGCTCCGACAGCATGAATTCGGTATTTGGTGGTCGCAAATACCTGTTTACTGTCTGCGCCAACGCGTCGCCAGTAAACATAATTTGCGACCATCAAATCCCCAATTGATGCCGTCAGATCTTGAAAATACAATGCAGTTGTCTTCTAGATTTAAGACTGTGTAAGTGGCAATTGACAGCAGTAATTTTCAAAGTACAATCCTGTTATTTCTTATAACTCTAAGGCAGTATTGGAATAAAGTAAATTCAGAAATTATTGCGTTTATTTAAAATTGCGATTTTATCATTTAAGACTAAAATGTGTTTCTTATTTTTGCGATATTGAAAAAAAACTTGTTGAGATCATATAAAGAATTTCAAAATCCAATTTTAAATTATTATGATTATAACCCTGTCGCACTTGTCGCAATAATTTCTGAATTTACAGTATTGTAAAGAACTGATTTTATGTTCCTTGAAGACTGAAAGATATAAAAGATATGCAGAAAAAAGGTTGTGTACCGGGGTTCGATTCCCCGCCTAAGCGTTATATTGTATGGTTTTGCTGGTGCAAAATGGGCAGATTGCTTAGTGGCCCTGCACAACCATTTTTCTGTCGAGATTTGGATATATACATAAATTTTTTGTTTTAATTTGAATTTTTGCAAGTAAAAACTTTCCTTCTTGATACAAAAATTTATTGAAGGTACATGTACTAGTACTTAGATCTCAAGATGTGTATTTATGTCAGTCTTTAAAAAAAAATTCAGAAACTTCTTTGTCCAACAAAATTATTATTCTTTATTTGCCTTGTTATGAAATAAATGTTTTAGGTTTGTATATATTTTATATGTGTGTTATTTTGGAGAGACTGAAAAGAAAGGTGTTTGCTATATAAAAAGAAAAAGATATAGGATATGGAATTTGGGATAAAGCTGTGCAGATCATACACTGTACGATTCTGCTTTTTTTAGAATTGACACCTACGCTTGAATATCTTTTTGTTGAAGTACTCTCTGTTTCACAAATGATTTTTTCCAACGCATCATTGTCAAGTTTTGCGAATCTGCTTGTTACTTCTTGTTGTATTTCCATGGCTGGTACAGATACATGTACGTCGTCTGCTGACAGTGCTGTTGTTTCGGGAGATTCATGACTTTCCGTCTCCTCAATGGCATGAATTGCCTCGGTGAGTTCCTCATCGCTTTGGGATACTTCTGTTTCCATTTCTTCCAGCACATCTGACTTCAGCTCAAAGTCTGGCATAATCAACTGCCCTAAAAGTTCATTTTCCTCGCTATCGTACAAATACTCAGATTGGTCTTCCATTTTGTTTGTAAATAAACGCGTAGGAATATATGTGATACGGCTTCAAATACCCGATGACATTTCAACCGTGGAATTGATGCTATGCAAATTATGGGATTAACCAATGAGAATTAAGAAAAACGTTAAGCCTGCATTAAAATGTTAGATGGTCTATCTATTGAAACATGCTTGGTATAATTGGTTTTTATTGTGTAGTAAGATAGTACTATAATGTTAGATGGTCTATCTATAGAAACATGCTTGGTATAATTGGTTTTTATTGTGTAGTAAGATAGTACTGTAATGTTAGATGGTCTATCTATTGAAACATGTTTGGTATAATTGGTTTTTATTGCATAGTAAGATAGTACTATGCTATTAGAGGTTCTATCTATTGAAACTTGCTTGGTATAATTGGTTTTTATTGCATAGTAAGATAGTACTATAATGTTAGATGGTCTATCTATTGAAACATGCTTGGTATAATTGGTTTTTATTGTGTAGTAAGATAGTACTATAGTGTTAGATGGTCTATCTATAGAAACATGATTGGTATAATTGGTTTTTATTGTGTAGTAAGATAGTACTATGATGTTAGATGTTCTATCTATTGAAACATGCTTGGTATTATATAATTGGTTTTTATTGTGTAGTAAGATAGTACTATAATGTTAGATGGTCTATCTATAGAAACATGATTGTTATAATTGGTTTTTATTGTGTAGTAAGATAGTACTATAATGTTAGATGGTCTATCTATTGAAACATGCTTGGTATAATTGGTTTTTTATTGTGTAGTAAGATAGTACTATAATGATAGATGGTTTATCTATTGAAATATGTTTGGTATAATTGGTTTTTATTGTGTAGTAAGATAGTACTCTAATGTTAGGTGTTCTATCTATTGAAACATGCTTGGTATAATTGGTTTTTATTGTGTAGTAAGATAGTACTATAATGTTAGATGGTCTATCTATTGAAACATGCTTGGTATAATTGGTTTTTATTGTGTAGTAAGATAGTACTATAATGTTAGATGGTCTATCTATTGAAACATGCTTGGTATAATTGGTTTGTATTGTGTTGTAAGATAGTACTATAATGTTAGATGGTCTATCTATTGAAACTTGCTTGGTATAATTGGTTTTTATTGTGTAGTAAGATAGTACTATAATGTTAGATGGTCTATCTATTGAAACATGCTTTCAAAGTTTTTGAAATTTAAATAACTTTCTTAAACTAAACTGGATTTCTACCAAACTCGGACAGAAGCTTGTATGTGTTCATAAGATAGTATGCAGAAGTTAATTTTATAAGAATAAAATTCCATTTTTTCCGTATTTTACTTATAAATGGACTTAGTTTTTCTGCCAGGAAACATTACATTCACTCTGTGGTTAAAGTTTTTGAAATTTTAATAACTTTCTTAAACTATACTGTATTTGTACCAAACTTGGACAGAAGCTTATTTATGATCATAAAATAGTATCCAGAAGGAAATTTTGGAAAAATAAAATTCCATTTTTTCCATATTTTACTCAAAAATGGACTTAGTTTTTCTGCCAGGAAACATTACATTCACTCTGTGGTTAACGTTTTTGAAATTTTAATAACTTTCTTAAACTATCCTGAGTTTGTACCAAACTTAGACAGAAGCTTGTTTATGATCATAACATAGTATACAGAAGTAAATTTTGTTAACAAATAAATCCATTTTTTTGTTCATTTTACTTTTAAATGGACTTAGATTTTCTGCCAGGAAACAACGCATTCACTCTGGTGTTAAAGTTTTTAAAATTTTAATAACTTTCTTATACTATTTTGGACCTGTACCAAACTTGGACAGAAGCTTGTTTATGATTAAAAGCTAGTATCTATAAGAAAATTTTGTTAAAATTTTGTACCTGTGTATCTGTATTTTACCTATAAATGGACTTAGTTTTTCTTCCAGTTTACATTACAGACAGTCTGCAGTTAAAGTTTTTAAAACATACTGTATTTTTACCAAACTTGGACAGAAGATTCTTAGAATCATAAGATAGTATCAAGAGGAATATTTTTATTGATTTTATTCCTCTTTTGTTGAGCCTGCGATTAACAGCATAAGTAGGCGAGACACTGGGTTCCGCGGAACCCTTCAGAATTTTTTGATACAATACTAATAATTGAATAGAATATTGGAAAGAAATAACTCCGATGAAGAAACGATGTTTTATTTTTGAATTCGCCCAAAGGTCCCATAATTACTTATTTTATTCACCCAAAGGTCCCTTTTATTTATCAAAAAATTATCAACCTTAAGGCAAAGACCAACTTATGTTTATCAATTTTAGTTGCATGAATTTTAACCTTCTTTCATATAAAGCATAATGCTGCCATTAATGATAAGCATTTTACTAATATAATAGTGTAGTATATAGATAATTAATTGCTTATACGCACTAGAATATATTTTCATATTGAAGCACAGATTGTTCTTAAGTTATTTACACCAAAATGTTTCATTGAAATACAAAGGCATATCCGATCAGAAATGGAAGATATGGAGAGTTTGCTAATAAAGGGAAACTCACCATCTTGAAAGCGGAACAATGAATCAAGAAATTTGCCTTATGCCTTACCCTTTTAAGAAGAAAGGTCATATAAAGGTGGTGTGCGAAAAAAAAAGACACAAAGTTACCTTAAATAACAAGTGACAAATGAAGAACATATTATTGTCCTTTTTGTCGAGCCTTCGACTTAAGTCGAAAAAGCGAGACATAGCGATCCTACATTCCGTCGTCGTCGGTGTCGTCGGCGGCGTCCATAAATATTCACTCTGTGGTTAAAGTTTTTGAAATTTAAATAACTTTCTTAAACTAAACTGGATTTCTACCAAACTTGGACAGAAGCTTGTATATGTTCATAAGATAGTATGCAGAAGTTAATTTTGTAAAAATAAAATCCATTTTTTCCGTATTTTACTTATAAATGGACTTAGTTTTTCTGCCAGGAAACATTACATTCACTCTGTGGTTAAAGTTTTTAGAAATTTTAATAACTTTCTTAAACTATACTGTATTTGTACCAAACTTGGACAGAAGCTTATTTATGATCATAAGATAGTAAGCAGAAGTTAATTTTGTAAAAATAAAATTCCATTTTTTCCGTATTTTACTTATAAATGGACTTAGTTTTTCTGCCAGGAAACATTACATTCACTCTGTGGTTAAAGTTTTTGAAATTTTAATAACTTTCTTAAACTATACTGTATTTGTACCAAACTTGGACAGAAGCTTATTTATGATCATAAGATAGTATCCAGAAGGAAATTTTGGAAAAATAAAATTCCATTTTTTCCATATTTTACTCAAAGATGGACTTAGTTTTTCTGCCAGGAAACATTACATTCACTCTGTGGTTAAAGTTTTTGAAATTTTAATAACTTTCTTAAACTATCCTGAGTTTGTACCAAACTTAGACAGAAGCTTGTTTATGATCATAACATAGTATCCAGAAGTAAATTTTGTAACAAATAAATCCATTTTTTTGTGCAGTTTACTTTTAAATGGACTTAGATTTTCTGCCAGGAAACAACGCATTCACTCTGTGGTTAAAGTTTTTAAAATTTTAATAACTTTCTTATACTATTTTGGACCTGTACCAAACTTGGACAGAAGCTTGTTTATGATTAAAAGCTAGTATATATAAGAAAATTTTGTTAAAATTTTGTACCTGTGTATCTGTATTTTACCTATAAATGGACTTAGTTTTTCTTCCAGTTTACATTACAGACAGTATGCAGTTAAAGTTTTTAAAACATACTGTATTTTTACCAAACTTGGACAGAAGATTCTTAGAATCATAAGATAGTATCAAGAGGAATATTTTTATTGATTTTATTCCTCTTTTGTTGAGCCTGCGATTAACAGCATAAGTAGGCGAGACACTGGGTTCCGCGGAACCCTTAAGAATTTTTTGATACAATACTAATAATTGAATAGAATATTGGAAAGAAATAACTCCGATGAAGAAACATTTTTTTATTTTTGAATTCGCCCACAGGTCCCATATTTACTTATTTTATTCACCCAAAGGTCCCTTTTATTTATCAAAAAATTATCAACCTTAAGGCAAAGACCAACTTATGTTTATCAATTTTAGTTGCATGAATTTTAACCTTCTTTCATATAAAGCATAATGCTGCCATTAATGATAAGCATTTTACTAATATAATAGTGTAGTATATAGATAATTAATTACTTATACGCACTAGAATATATTTTCATATTGAAGCACAGATTGTTCTTAAGTTATTTACACCAAAATGTTTTTATTTAAATACAAAGGCATATCCGATCAGAAATGGAAGACCTGGAGAATTTGCTAATAAAGGAAAACTCACCATCTTGAAAGCGGAACAATGAATCAAGAAATTTGCATTACGCCTTACCCTTTTAAAAAAGAAAGAAAATATGAAGGTGGTGTTCGAAAAATAAAATCACATTGTTACCTTAAATAACAAGTGACAAATGAAGAACATATTATTGTCCATTTTTGAAACAATACTAATAATTAAATAGAATATTGGAAAGAAATAGTTCCGATGAAGAAACTATTTTTTATTTTTGAATTCGCCCAAAGGTCCCATATTTACTTATTTTATTCACCCAAAGGTCCCTTTTATTTATCAAAAAATTATCAACCTTAAGGCAAAGATAGACCAACTTATGTTTATCAATTTTAGTTGCATGAATTTTAACCTTCTTTCATATAAAGCATAATGCTGCCATTAATGATAAGGATTTTACTAATATAATAGTGTAGTATATAGATAATTAATTGCTTATACACACTAGAATAGATTTTCATATTGAAGCATAGATTGTTCTTTAGTTATTTACACAAAAATGTTTATTTGAATAACAAGGCATATCCAATCAGTAATGAAAGACATGCAGAGTTTGCTAATAAAGGAAAACTCACCATCTTGAAAGCGGAACAATAAATCAAGAAATTTGCCTTATGCCTTACCCTTTTAAGAAGAAAGGTCATATGAAAGTGGTGTTCGAAAAATAAAGACACAAAGTTACCTTAAATAACAAGTGACAAATGAAGAACATATTATTGTCCATTTTTGTCCATTTACACAATCAACTTTATAATACATACAGACCTCATATCTTTGTAATAATTGTTCTATTGTATCTATCACACCTTCATTTATAATGTCTTCATCTAACACCCCAGTCTTGCCCTTGTAACACCCTAGTCAGGCATTTGTGACATCCTAGTCATACACAATCAACTATATAATACATACAGAAACATCATATCTTTGTAATAATGTTTTATTGTATCTATCACAGCTTCATTTATAATGTCTTCATCTAACACCCCAGTCATGCCCTTCTAACACCCCAGTCCGGCATTTGTGACATCCTAGTCATACACATTCAACTTTATAATACATACAGACATCATAGCTTTGCAATAATTGTTCTATTGTATCTATCACACCTACATATATAAGGTCTACATCTAACACCCCAGTCATGCCCTCATAACATCCTAGTCAGGCATTTGTGACATTCTAGTCATACACCATCAACTATATAATACATACAGAAACATCATATCTTTGTAATAATGTTCTATTGTATCTATCACAGCTTCATTTATAATGTCTTCATCTAACACCCCAGTCATGCCCTTCTAACACCCCAGTCTGGCATTTGTGACATCCTAGTCATACACATTCAACTTTATAATACATACAGACATCATATCTTTGTAATAATTGTTCTATTGTATCTATCACACCTTCATTTATTATGTCTTCATCTCACTGTTCTAACACCCCAGTCATGCCCTCATAACATCCTAGTCAGGCATTTGTGACATTCTAGTCATACACCATCAACTATATAATACATACAGAAACATCATATCTTTGTAATAATGTTCTATTGTATCGATCACACCTTCATTGATAATGTCTTCCTCTTACACCCGAGTCATGCCCTTGTACCATCCTAGTCTGGCAGTTGTGACATCCTAGTCATACACAATCAACTATATAATACATACAGACATCATATCTTTGTAATAATTGTTCTATTGTATCTATCACACCTTCATTTATTATGTCTTCATCTCACTGTTCTAACACCCCAGTCATGCCCTTGTAACACCCTAATCAGGCATTTGTGACATCCTAGTCCTACACACTCAACTATATAATACATACAGACATCATATCTTGTAATAATTTTTCTATTGTATCTATCACACCTACATATACAAGGTTTACATCTAACACCCCAGTCATGCTCCATAACACCCTAGTCAGGCATTTGGGACATCCTAGTCATACACAATCAACTATACAATACATACAAACATCATATCATTTCAATAATTGTTCTATTGTATCTATCACACCTTCATTTATAATGTCTTCATCTAACATCCCAGTCATGCCCTTCTAACACCCCAGTCTGGCATTTGTGACATCCTAGTCATACACATTCAACTTAAAATACATACAGACATCATATCTTTGTAATAATTGTTTTATTGTATCTATCACACCTTCATTTATAATGTCTTCATCTATCACCCCAGTCATGCCCTTGTAACACCCTAGTCAGGCATTTGTGACATCCTAGTCATACACAATCAACTAAACAATACATACAGACATCATATCTTTGTAATAATTGTTCTATTGTATCTATCACACCTTCATTTATAATGTCTTCATCTAACACCCCAGTCTTGCTCTTGTAACACCCTAGTCTGGCAGTTGTGACATCCTAGTCATACACAATCAACTATATAATACATACAGACATCATATCTTTGTAATAATTGTTCTATTGTATCTATCATATGATAAATCATATGACTTTAAAAAAAAATTGACTCTGACGCCATGTCTATAGGTCACAGTATCATTATTGTTACATGATATATCATCTGACTGTGATAGATTGACTTTGACACTATGTCTATTGGCCACAGTACCACTAGTGGTACAGGATAAATCATCTGACTGTTATATATTTATTCTGACGCCTTTTCTTTTGTTCAAGGTATCATTATTGTTACAGGATAAATCATCTGCCTGTGATAGATTGACTCTGACACCATGTCTATAGGTCACAGTATCATTATTGATACGGGATAAATCATCTGACTGTGATAGATTGACTCTGACACCATGTCTATAGGTCACAGTATCATTATTATTACAGGATAAATCATCTGACAGTGATAGATTGACTCTGACACTATGTCTATAAGTCACGGTATCCTTATTGTTACAGGATAAATCAGCTGACTGTGATATATTGACTCTGACAGTATGTCTATAGGTCACAGTATCATTATTGTTACAGGATAAATCATATGACTGTGATAAATTGACTCTGACGCCATGTCTATAGGTCACAGTATCATTATTATTACGGGATAAATCATCTGACTGTGATAAATTGACTCTGACACTATGTCTTTAGGCCACAGTACCATTATTGCTACAGAATAAATCACCCGACTGTGATAGATTGACTATGACACCATGTCTATAGGCCACAGTACCATTTTTTATAAAGGATAAATCATCTGACTGTGATAGATAGACTCTGACAATATGTCTATAGGTCAAAGTATCATTATTGTTACAGGATAAATCATCTGACTGTGATAGACTGATTCTTACACTATGTCTATAACTCACAGTATCATTATTGTTACAGGATAAATCATCGGACTGTGATAGATTGATTCTGACACTATGTCTATATGTCACAGTATCATTATTGTTACAGGATAAATCATATGACTGTGATAGATTGTCTCTGACATCATGTCTATAGGTGACAGTATCATTATTGTTACATGATAAATCATATGACTGTGATAAATTCACTCTGACGCCATGTCTATAGGTCACAGTATCATTATTATAACGGGATAAATCATCTGACTGTGATAAATTGACTATGACACCATGTCTATAGGTCACAGTATCATTATTGTTACAGAAGATATCATCTGACTGTAATAGATTGACTCTGACACTATGTCTATTGGCCACAGTACCACTGGTGGTACAGGATAAATCATCTGACTGTAATAGGTTTACTCTGACGCCATTTCTTTTGATCAAGGCATCATTATTGTTACAGGATAAATCATCGGACTGTGATAGATTGACTCTGACACCATCTCTTTGGGTCACAGTATCATTATTGTTACGGGATAAATCATCTGACTGTGATAGATTGACTCTGACACCATGTCTATAGGTCACAGTATCATTATTATTACGGGATAAATCATCTGACTGTGATAGATTGACTCTGACACCACGTCTATAGGCCACAGTACCATTTTTGTTACAGGATAAATCATCTGACTGTGATATATTGACTCTGACACTATGTCTATAGGTCACAGTATCATTATTGTTACAGGAAAATCATCTGACTGTGATAGATTGACTCTCACACCATGTCTATAGGTCACAGTATCATTATTATTACGGGATAAATCATCTGACTGTGATAGATTGACTCTGACACCAAGTCTATAGGCCACAGTACCATTTTTGTTACAGGATCAATCATCTGACTGTGATAGATTGACTCTGACACCATTTCTATTGGTCAAGGTATCATTATTGTTACAGGATAAATCATCGGACTGTGATAGATTGATTCTGACACTATGTCTATAGGTCACAGTATCATTATTGTTACAGGATAAATCATCTGACTGTGATAGATTGACTCTGACACCAAGTCTATAGGCCACAGTACCATTTTTGTTACAGGATAAATCATCTGACTGTGATAAATTTACTCTGACACTATGTCTATAGGTCACAGTATCCTTATTGTTACAGGATAAATCATCTGACTGTGATAGATTGACTCTCACACTATGTATATTGGCCAAAGTACCATTATTGGTACAAGATAAATCATCTGAATGTGATAGATTGACTCTCACACTATGTATATTGGCCAAAGTACCATTATTGGTACAAGATAAATCATCTGACTGTGATAGATTGACTCTGACACTATGTCTATAGGTCACAGTATCATTATTATTACGGGATAAATCATCTGACTGTGATAGATTGACTCTGACACCAAGTCTATAGGCCACAGTACCATTTTTGTTACAGGATCAATCATCTGACTGTGATAGATTGACTCTGACACCATGTCTATAGGTCACAGTATCCTTATTGTTACAGGATAAATCATCTGACTGTGATATATTGACTCTGACAGTATGTCTATAGGTCACAGTATCATTATTGTTACAGGATAAATCATCTGACTGTGATAGATTGACTCTCACACTATGTATATTGGCCAAAGTACCATTATTGGTACAAGATAAATCATCTGACTGTGATAGATTTACTCTGACACCATTTCTATTGGTCAAGGTATCATTATTGTTACAGGATAAATCATCGGACTGTGATAGATTGATTCTGACACTATGTCTATAGGTCACAGTATCATTATTGTTACAGGATAAATCATATGACTGTGATAGATTGTCTCTGACATCATGTCTATAGGTGACAGTATCATTATTGTTACGGGATAAATCATCTGACTGTGATAGATTGACTCTGACACCATGTCTATAGGTCACAGTATCATTATTATTACGGGATAAATCATCTGACTGTGATAGATTGACTCTGACACCACGTCTATAGGCCACAGTACCATTTTTGTTACAGGATAAATCATCTGACTGTGATATATTGACTCTGACACTATGTCTATAGGTCACAGTATCATTATTGTTACAGGAAAATCATCTGACTGTGATAGATTGACTCTCACACCATGTCTATAGGTCACAGTATCATTATTATTACGGGATAAATCATCTGACTGTGATAGATTGACTCTGACACCAAGTCTATAGGCCACAGTACCATTTTTGTTACAGGATCAATCATCTGACTGTGATAGATTGACTCTGACACCATTTCTATTGGTCAAGGTATCATTATTGTTACAGGATAAATCATCGGACTGTGATAGATTGATTCTGACACTATGTCTATAGGCCACAGTACCATTATTGCTACAGAATAAATCACCCGACTGTGATAGATTGACTATGACACCATGTCTATAGGCCACAGTACCATTTTTTATAAAGGATAAATCATCTGACTGTGATAGATAGACTCTGACAATATGTCTATAGGTCAAAGTATCATTATTGTTACAGGATAAATCATCTGACTGTGATAGACTGATTCTTACACTATGTCTATAATTCACAGTATCATCATTGTTACAGGATAAATCATCTGACTGTGATAGATTGATTCTGACACTATGTCTATAGGTCACAGTATCATCATTGTTACAGGATAAATCATCTGACTCTGATAAATTGACTCTGACACCATGTCTATAGGTCATAGTATCATTATTGTTACAGGATAAATCATCTGACTGTGATAGATTGTCTCTGACATCATGTCTATAGGTGACAGTATCATTATTGTTACAGGATAAATCATCTGACTGTGATAGATTAACTCTGACATCATGTCTATAGGTCACAGTATCATTATTGTTACAGAAGATATCATCTGACTGTAATAGATTGACTCTGACACTATGTCTATTGGCCACAGTACCACTGGTGGTACAGGATAAATCATCTGACTGTAATAGGTTTACTCTGACGCCATTTCTTTTGATCAAGGCATCATTATTGTTACAGGATAAATCATCGGACTGTGATAGATTGACTCTGACACCATCTCTTTAGGTCACAGTATCATTATTGTTACGGGATAAATCATCTGACTGTGATAGATTGACTCTGACACCATGTCTATAGGTCACAGTATCATTATTATTACGGGATAAATCATCTGACTGTGATAGATTGACTCTGACACTATGTCTATAGGTCACAGTATCCTTATTGTTACAGGATAAATCATCTGACTGTGATATATTGACTCTGACAGTATGTCTATAGGTCACAGTATCATTATTGTTACAGGATAAATCATCTGACTGTGATAGATTGACTCTCACACTATGTATATTGGCCAAAGTACCATTATTGGTACAAGATAAATCATCTGACTGTGATAGATTTACTCTGACACCATTTCTATTGGTCAAGGTATCATTATTGTTACAGGATAAATCATCGGACTGTGATAGATTGATTCTGACACTATGTCTATAGGTCACAGTATCATTATTGTTACAGGATAAATCATATGACTGTGATAGATTGTCTCTGACATCATGTCTATAGGTGACAGTATCATTATTGTTACGGGATAAATCATCTGACTGTGATAGATTGACTCTGACACCATGTCTATAGGTCACAGTATCATTATTATTACGGGATAAATCATCTGACTGTGATAGATTGACTCTGACACCACGTCTATAGGCCACAGTACCATTTTTGTTACAGGATAAATCATCTGACTGTGATATATTGACTCTGACACTATGTCTATAGGTCACAGTATCATTATTGTTACAGGAAAATCATCTGACTGTGATAGATTGACTCTCACACCATGTCTATAGGTCACAGTATCATTATTATTACGGGATAAATCATCTGACTGTGATAGATTGACTCTGACACCAAGTCTATAGGCCACAGTACCATTTGTGTTACAGGATCAATCATCTGACTGTGATATATTGACTCTGACACTATGTCTATAGGTCACAGTATCATTATTGTTACAGGAAAATCATCTGACTGTGATAGATTGACTCTCACACCATGTCTATAGGTCACAGTATCATTATTATTACGGGATAAATCATCTGACTGTGATAGATTGACTCTGACACCAAGTCTATAGGCCACAGTACCATTTTTGTTACAGGATCAATCATCTGACTGTGATAGATTGACTCTGACACCATTTCTATTGGTCAAGGTATCATTATTGTTACAGGATAAATCATCGGACTGTGATAGATTGATTCTGACACTATGTCTATAGGTCACAGTATCATTATTGTTACAGGATAAATCATCTGACTGTGATAGATTGACTCTGACACCAAGTCTATAGGCCACAGTACCATTTTTGTTACAGGATAAATCATCTGACTGTGATAGATTTACTCTGACACCATTTCTATTGGTCAAGGTATCATTATTGTTACAGGATAAATCATCGGACTGTGATAGATTGATTCTGACACTATGTCTATAGGTCACAGTATCATTATTGTTACAGGATAAATCATATGACTGTGATAGATTGTCTCTGACATCATGTCTATAGGTGACAGTATCATTATTGTTACATGATAAATCATATGACTGTGATAAATTGACTCTGACGCCATGTCTATAGGTCACAGTATCATTATTGTTACATGATATATCATCTGACTGTGATAGATTGACTCTGACACTATGTCTATTGGCCACAGTACCACTAGTGGTACAGGATAAATCATCTGACTGTTATATATTTATTCTGACGCCTTTTCTTTTGTTCAAGGTATCATTATTGTTACAGGATAAATCATCTGCCTGTGATAGATTGACTCTGACAACCATGTCTATAGGTCACAGTATCATTATTGATACGGGATAAATCATCTGACTGTGAAAGATTGACTCTGACACCATGTCTATAGGTCACAGTATCATTATTATTACAGGATAAATCATCTGACTGTGATAGATTGACTCTGACACTATGTCTATAAGTCACGGTATCCTTATTGTTACAGGATAAATCATCTGACTGACCATGTCTATAGGTCACAGTATCATTATTATTACGGGATAAATCATCTGACTGTGATAGATTGACTCTGACACCAAGTCTATAGGTCACAGTATCCTTATTGTTACAGGATAAATCATCTGACTGTGATATATTGACTCTGACAGTATGTCTATAGGTCACAGTACCATTATTGGTACAAGATAAATCATCTGACTGTGATACATTTACTCTGACACCATTTCTATTGGTCAAGGTATCATTATTGTTACAGGATAAATCATCGGACTGTGATAGATTGATTTTGACACTATGTCTATAGGTCACAGTATCATTATTGTTACAGGATAAATCGTATGACTGTGATAGATTGTCTCTGACATCATGTCTATAGGTGACAGTATCATTATTGTTACATGATAAATCATATGACTGTGATAGATTGACTCTGACGCCATGTCTATAGGTCACAGTATCATTATTGTTACATGATATATCATCTGACTGTGATAGATTGACTCTGACACTATGTCTATTGGCCACAGTACCACTAGTGGTACAGAATAAATCATCTGACTGTGATATATTTACTCTGACGCCTTTTCTTTTGTTCAAGGTATCATTATTGTTACAGGATAAATCATCTGACTGTGATAGATTGACTCTGACACCATGTCTATAGGTCACAGTGTCATTATTGATAAGGGATAAATCATCTGACTGTGATAGATTGACTCTTACACCATGTCTATAGGCCACAGTGCCATTTTTGTTACAGGATAAAGTATTTGATTGTGATGGATTGACTATGACACCATATCTATAGGCCACAGTACCATTTTTGTTACAGGATGAATCATCTGACTGCGATAGATTGACTCTGACACTATGTCTATAGGTCAAAGTATCATTATTGTTACAGGATAAATCGTATGACTGTGATAGATTGACACTGACATCATGTCTATAGGTGACAGTATCAATACCGTTACAGGATAAATCATCTGACTGTGATTGATTGACTCTGACACTAAGTCTATTGGCCACAGTACCACTAGTGGTACAGGATAATTCATCTGACTGTGACAGATTTACTCTGACGCCATTTCTATTGGTCAAGGTACCATTACTGTTATAGGATAAATAATCTGACTGTGATAGATTGACTCTGACACCATTTCTATAGGTCACATTATCATTATTGTTACAGGATAAATCATCGTACTGTGATAGATTGACTCAGACAACATGTCTATAGGTCACAGTATCATTATTTTTCCGGGATAAATCATCTGACTGTGATAGATTGACTCTTACACCATGTCTATAGGTCACAGTATCATTATTATTACGGGATAAATCATCTGACTGTGATAAATTGACTCTGACACTATGTCTATAGGCCACAGTACCATTATTGCTACAGAATAAATCACCCGACTGTGATAGATTGACTTTGACACCTATCTATAGGCCACAGTACCATTTTTTATAAAGGATAAATCATCTGACTGTGATAGATAGACTCTGACAATATGTCTATAGGTCAAAGTATCATTATTGTTACAGGATAAATCATCTGACTGTGATAGACTGATTCTTACACTATGTCTATAACTCACAGTATCATCATTGTAACAGGATAAATCATCTGACTGTGATAGATTGATTCTGACACTATGTCTATAGGTCACAGTATCATCATTGTTACAGGATAAATCATCTGACTATGATAAATTGACTCTGACACCATGTCTATAGGTCAAAGTATCATTATTGTTACGGGATAAATAATCTGACTTTGATAGATTGACTCTGAATCCATTTCTATTGGTGAAGGTATCATTATTGTTACAGGATAAATCATCTGACTGTGATAGATTGACTCTGACACCATGTCTATAGGTCATAGTATCATTATTGTTACGGGATAAATATTCTGACTGTGATAGATTGACTCTGACACCATGTCTATAGGTCAAAGTATCATTATTATACGGGATAAATCAACTGACAGATATAGATTCACTTTGACACCACGTCTTTAGGCAACAGTAACATTATTGTTACAGGATAAATCATCGGACTGTGATAGATTGATTCTGACACTATGTCTACAGGTCACAGTATCATTATTCTTATAGGATAAACCATCTGACTGTGATAGATTGTCTCTGACATCATGTGTATAGGTGACAGTATCATTATTGTTACGGGATAAATCATCTGACTGTGATAGATTGACTCTTACACCATGTCTATAGGTGACAGTATCATTATTATTACGGGATAAATCATTTCACTGTGATAAATTTACTCTGACACTATGTCTATAGGCCACAGTACCATTATTGCTACAGAATAAATCACTTGACTGTGATATATCGACTCCGACACCACGTCTATAGGCCATAGTGCCATTTTTGTTACAGGATAAATCATCTGACTGTGATAGATTAACTCTGACATCATGTCTATAGTCACAGTATCATTATTGTTACAGGAGATATCATCTGACTGTAATAGATTGACTCTGACACTATGTCTATTGACAACAGTACCACTAGTGGTACAGGATAAATCATCTGACTGTGATATATTTACTCTGACGCCATTTCTTTTGGTCAAGGTATCATTATTGTTACAGGAAAAACCATCTGACTGTGATAGATTGACTCTGACACCATGTCTTTAGGTCATAGTATCATTATTGTTACGGGATAAATCATCTGACTGTGATAGATTGACTCTTACACCATGTCTATAGGTCACAGTATCATTATTATTACGGGATAAATCATCTGACTGTGATAAATTGACTCTGACATCATGTCTATAATTCACAGTATCATTATTGTTACAGGATAAATCATATGACTGTGATAGATTGACTCTGACATCATGTCTATAGGTCACAGTATCATTATTGTTACAGGATAAATCATCGGACTGTGATAGATTGACTCAGACAACATGTCTATAGGTCACAGTATCATTATTATTACGGGATAAATCATCTGACTGTGATAAATTGACTCTGACATCATGTCTATAATTCACAGTATCATTATTTTTCCGGGATAAATCATCTGACTGTGATAGATAGACTCTGACAATATGTCTATAGGTCAAAGTATCATTATTGTTACAGGATAAATCATCTGACTGTGATAGATTGATTCTGACACTATGTCTATAGGTCACAGTATCATCATTGTTACAGGATAAATCATCTGACTCTGATAAATTGACTCTGACACCATGTCTATAGGTCACAGTATCATTATTGTTACGGGATAAATAATCTGACTGTGATAGATTGACTCTGAATCCATTTCTTTTGGTGAAGGTATCATTATTGTTACAGGATAAATCATCTGACTGTGATAGATTGACTCTGACACCATGTCTATAGGTCATAGTATCATTATTGTTACGGGATAAATATTCTGACTGTGATAGATTGACTCTGACACCATGTCTATAGGTCATAGTATCATTATTGTTACGGGATAAATATTCTGACTGTGATAGATTGACTCTGACACCATGTCTATAGGTCAAAGTATCATTATTATTACGGGATAAATCATCTGACTGTGATAGATTGACTCTTACACCATGTCTATAGGTGACAGTATCATTATTATTACGGGATAAATCATTTCACTGTGATAAATTTACTCTGACACTATGTCTATAGGCCACAGTACCATTATTCCTACAGAATAAATCACTTGACTGTGATAGATCGACTCGGACACCACGTCTATAGGCCACATTGACATTTTTGTTACAGGATAAATCATCTGACTGTGATAGATTAACTCTGACATCATGTCTATAGGTCACAGTATCATTATTGTTACAGGAGATATCATCTGACTGTAATAGATTGACTCTGACACTATGTCTATTGACAACAGTACCACTAGTGGTACAGGATAAATCATCTGACTGTGATATATTTACTCTGACGCCATTTCTTTTGGTCAAGGTATCATTATTGTTACAGGAAAAATCATCTGACTGTGATAGATTTACTCTGACACCATGTCCATAGGTCACAGTATCATTATTGTTACTGGATAAATCATCTGACTGTGATAGATTGACTCTTACACCATGTCTATAGGTCACAGTATCATTATTATTACGGGATAAATCATCTGACTGTGATAAATTGACTCTGACACCATGTCTATAGGCCACAGTACCATTATTGCTACAGAATAAATCACCTGACTGTGATAGATTGACTCTGACACCACGTCTATAGGCCACAGTGCCATTTTTGTAACAGGATAAATCATTTGACTGTGATAGATTGACTATGACACCATGTCTATAGGCCACAGTACCATTTTTTATAAAGGATAAATCATCTGACTGTGATAGATTGACTCTGACAATATGTCTATAGGTCAAAGTATCATTATTGTTACAGGATAAATCATCTGACTGTGATAGATTGACTCTGACACCATGTCTATAGGTCATAGTATCATTATTGTTACGGGATAAATATTCTGACTGTGATAGATTGACTCTGACACCATGTCTTTAGGTCATAGTATCATTATTGTTACGGGATAAATATTCTGACTGTGATAGATTGACTCTGACACCATGTCTATAGGTCAAAGTATCATTATTATTACGGGATAAATCATCTGACTGTGATAGATTGACTCTTACACCATGTCTATAGGTGACAGTATCATTATTATTACGGGATAAATCATTTCACTGTGATAAATTTACTCTGACACTATGTCTATAGGCCACAGTACCATTATTCCTACAGAATAAATCACTTGACTGTGATAGATCGACTCGGACACCACGTCTATAGGCCACATTGACATTTTTGTTACAGGATAAATCATCTGACTGTGATAGATTAACTCTGACATCATGTCTATAGGTCACAGTATCATTATTGTTACAGGAGATATCATCTGACTGTAATAGATTGACTCTGACACTATGTCTATTGACAACAGTACCACTAGTGGTACAGGATAAATCATCTGACTGTGATATATTTACTCTGACGCCATTTCTTTTGGTCAAGGTATCATTATTGTTACAGGAAAAATCATCTGACTGTGATAGATTTACTCTGACACCATGTCCATAGGTCACAGTATCATTATTGTTACTGGATAAATCATCTGACTGTGATAGATTGACTCTTACACCATGTCTATAGGTCACAGTATCATTATTATTACGGGATAAATCATCTGACTGTGATAAATTGACTCTGACACCATGTCTATAGGCCACAGTACCATTATTGCTACAGAATAAATCACCTGACTGTGATAGATTGACTCTGACACCACGTCTATAGGCCACAGTGCCATTTTTGTAACAGGATAAATCATCTGACTGTGATAGATTGACTATGACACCATGTCTATAGGCCACAGTACCATTTTTTATAAAGGATAAATCATCTGACTGTGATAGATTGACTCTGACAATATGTCTATAGGTCAAAGTATCATTATTGTTACAGGATAAATCATCTGACTGTGATAGATTGATTCTTACACTATGTCTATATGTCACAGTATCATCATTGTTACAGGATAAATCATCTGACTGTGATAGATTGATTCTGACAATTTGTCTATAGGTCACAGTATCATCATTGTTACAGGAGAAATCATCTGACTGTGATAAATTGACTCTGACACCATGTCTATAGGTCAGTGTATCATTATTGTTACGGGATAAATAATCTGACTGTGATAGATTGACTCTGACACCATGTCTTTAGGTGACAGTATCATTATTGTTACAGAATAAATCATCTGACTGTGATGGATTGACTCTGACACTATGTCTATTGGCCACAGTACCACTAGTGGTACAGGATAAATCATCTGACTGTGATAGATTTACTCTAACGCCATTTCTTTTGGTCAAGGTATCATTATTATTACGGGATAAATCATCTGACTGTGATAGATTGACTGTGACACCATTTCTATCGGTCAAGGTATCATTTTTGTTACAGGATAAATCATCTGACTGTGATATATTGACTCTGACACCATGTCTATAGGTCACAGTATCATTATTGTTACGGGATAAATAATCTGACTGTGATAGATTGACTCTGACATCATGTCTATAGGTGACAGTATCATTATTGTTACAGGATAAATCATCTGACTGTGATGGATTGACTCTGACACTATGTCTATTGGCCACAGTACCACTAGTGGTACAGGATAAATCATCTGACTGTGATAGATTTACTCTAACGCCATTTCTTTTGGTCAAGGTATCATTATTGTTACAGGAAAAATCATCTGACTGTGATAGATTGACTCTGACACCATGTCAATAGGTCACAGTATCATTATTGTTACGGGATAAATCAACTGACTGTGATAGATTGACTCTGACATCATGTCTATAGGTGACAGTATCATTATTGTTACAGGATAAATCATCTGACTGTGATGGATTGACTCTGACACTATGTCTATTGACCACAGTACCACTAGTGGTACAGGATAAATCATCTGACTGTGATAGATTTACTCTGACGCCATTTCTATTTGTCATGGTATCATTATTGTTACAGGATAAATCATCTGACTGTGATAGATTGACTCTGACACCATGTCTATAGGTCACAGTATCATTATTGTTACGGATAAATAATCTGACTGTGATAGATTGACTCTGACACCATGTCTATAGGTCACAGTATCATTATTATTACGGGATAAATCAACTGACAGATATAGATTGACTTTGACACCACGTCTTTAGGCCACAGTGACACTATGTCTACAGGTCACAGTATCATTAATGCTATAGGATTAACCATCTGACTGTGATAGATTGTCTCTGACATTATGTCTATAGGTGACAGTATCATTATTGTTACAAGATAAATCATCTGACTGTGATAGATTAATTCTGACACCATGTTTATAAGTCACAGTATCATTATTATTACAGGATATATCATCTGACTGTGATAGATTTACTCTGAATCCATTTCTTTTGGTCAAGGTATCATAATGGTTACAGGAAAAATCATCTGATTGTGATAGATTGACTCTGACACCATGTCTATAGTTCACAGTATCATTATTGGTACGAGATAAATCATCTGACTGTGATAGATTGACTCTGACATCATGTCTATAATTCACAGTATCATTATTGTTACAGGATAAATCATATGACTGTGATATATTGACTCTGACATCATGTCTATAGGTGACAGTATCATTATTGTTACAGGATAAATCATCTGACTGTGATGGATTGACTCTGATACTATGTCTATTGGCCACAGTACAACTAGTGGTACAGGATAAATCATTTGACTGTGATAGATTTACTCTGACGCCATTTCTATTGGTCAAGGTATCATTATTGTTACATGATAAATCATCTGACTGTGATAGATTGACTCTGACACCATGTCTATAGGTCACAGTATCATTATTGTTACGCGATAAATAATCTGACTGTGATAGATTCACTCTGACACCATGTCTATAGGTCACAGTATCATTATTGTTACGGGATAAATCACCTGACAGTGATAGATTGACTCTGACACCACGTCTATAGGCCACAGTACCATTTTTGTTACAGGATAAATCATCTGACTGTGATAGATGGACTCTGATACTATGTCTATACGTCAAAGTATCTTATTGTTACAGGATAAATCATCTTGCTGTGATAGATTGATTCTGACACTATGTCTATAGCTCACAGTATCATTATTGTTATAGGATAAACCATCTGACTGTGATAGATTGTCTCTGACATCATGTCTATAGGTGACAGTATCATTATTGCTACAAGATAAATCATCTGACTGTGATAGATTAACTCTGACACCATGTTTATAAGTCACAGTATCATTATTATTACAGGATATATCATCTGACTGTGATAGATTGACTCTGACACTATGTCTATTGGCCACAGTACCACTAGTGGTACAGGATAAATCATCTGACTGTGATAGATTTACTCTGACGCCATTTCTTTTGGTCAAGGTATCATAATGGTTACAGGAAAAATCATCTGACTGTGATAGATTGACTCTGACACCATGTCTATAGGTCACAGTATCATTATTGTTACGGGATAAATCATCTGACTGTGATAGATTGACTCTGACATCATGTCTATAGGTGACAGTATCATTATTGTTACAGGATAAATCATCTGACTGTGATAGATTGACTCTGACACTATGTCTATTGGCCACAGTACAACTAGTGGTACAGGATAAATCATCTGACTGTGATAGATTTACTCTGACGCCATTTCTATTGGTCAAGGTATCATTATTGTTACAGGATAAATCATCTAACTGTGATAGATTGACTCTAACACCATGTCTATTGGTCACAGTATCATTATTGTTACGCGATAAATAATCTGACTGTGATAGATTCACTCTGAAACCATGTCTATAGGTCACAGTATCATTATTATTACGGGATAAATCAACTGACAGTGATAGATTGACTCAGACACCACGTCTATATGCCACAGTACCATTTTTGTTACAGGATAAATCATCTGACTGTGATAGATGGACTCTGATACTATGTCTTTACGTCGAAGTATCTTATTGTTACAGGATAAATCATCTGGCTGTGATAGATTGATTCTGACACTATGTCTATAGCTCACAGTATTGTGATATGTTTACTCTGACGCCATTTCTTTTGGTCAAGATATCATTATTGTTACAGGATAATTCATCGGACTGTGATAGATTGTCTCTGACACCATGTCTATAGGTCACAGTATCATTATTGTTACGGGATAAATTATCTGACTGTGATAGATTGACTCTTACACGATGTCTATAGGTCACAGTATCATTATTATTACGGGATAAATCATCTGACTGTGATAAATTGATTCTGACACTATGTCTATAGGCCACAGTACCAGTATTGCTAGAGAATAAATCACCTGACTGTGATAGATTGACTCTGACACCACGTCTATATGCCACAGTGCCATTTTTGTAACAGGATAAATCATCTGACTGTGATAGATTGACTATGACACCATGTCTATAGGCCACAGTACCGTTTTTGTTACAGGATAAATCATCTGACTGTGATAGATTGACTCTAACACTATGTCTATAGGTCAAAGTATCATTATTGTTACAGGATAAATCATCTGACTGTGATAGATTGATTCTGACACTATGTCTATAGGTCACAGTATCATTATTGTTACAGGATAAATCATCTGACTTGTGATAGATTGACTCTGACACCATGTCTATAGGTCATAGTATCATTATTGTTACGGGATAAATAATCTGACTGTGATAGATTGACTGTGACACCATGTCTATAGGTCACAGTATCGTTATTATTACGGGATAAATCATCTGACTCTGATAGATTGACTCTGACACCATTTCTATTGGTCACAGTATCATTATTGTTATAGGATAAATCATCTGACTGTGATAGATTAACTCTGACATCATGTCCATAGGTGACAGTATCATTATTGTTACAAGATAAATCATCTGACTGTGATAGATTGACTCTGACACCATGTTTATAGGTCACAGTATCATTATTGTTACAGGATATATCATTTGACTGTGATAGATTGACTCTGACACTATGTCTATAGGCCACAGTATCATTATTGTTACAGGATAAATCATCTGACTGTGATAGATTGTCTCTGACATTATGTCTATAGGTGACAGTATCATTATTGTTACAGGATAAATCATATGACTGTGATAGATTGACTCTGACGCCATTTCTTTTGGTCAAGGTATCATTATTGTTACAGGAAAAATCATCTGACTGTGCTAGATTGACTCTGACACCATGTCTATAGTTCACAGTATCATTATTGTTACGGGATAAATCATCTGACTGTGATAGATTGACTCTGACATCATGTTTATAGGTGCCGGTATCATTATTGTTACAGGATAAATCATCTGACTGTCATGGGATGACTCTGACACTATGTCTATTGGCCACAGTGGTACAGGATAAATCATCTGACTGTGATAGATTTACTCTGACGCCATTTTCTATTGGTCAAGGTATCATTATTGTTACAGGATAAATCATCTGACTGTGATAGATTGACTCTGACACCATGTCTATAGGTCACAGTATCATTATTGTTACGCGATAAATAATCTGACTGTGATAGATTCACTCTGACACAATGTCTATAGGTCACAGTATCATTATTATTACGGGATAAATCACCTGACAGTGATAGATTGACTCTGACACCACGTCTATAGGCCACAGTGCCATTTTTGTTACAGGATAAATCATCTGACTGTGATAGATTGACTATGGCACGATGTCTATAGGCCACAGTACCATTTTTGTTACAGGATAAATCATCTGACTGTGATAGATGTACTCTGACACTATGTCTATACGTCAAAGTATCTTATTGTTACAGGATAAATCATCTGACTGTTATAGATTGACTCTGACACTGTGTCTATAGGTCACATTATCATTATTGTTACAGGATAAATCATCTGGCTGTGATAGATTGATTCTGACACTATGTCTTTAGCTCACAGTATTGTGATATGTTTACTCTGACGCCATTTCTTTTGGTCAAGGTATCATTATTGTTACAGGATAATTCATCGGACTGTGATAGATTGACTCTGACACCATGTCTATAGGTCACAGTATCATTATTGTTACGGGATAAATCATCTGACTGTGATAGAATGACTCTTACACCATGTCTATAGGTCACAGTATCATTATTATTACGGTATTAATCATCTGTCTGTGATAAATTGACTCTGACACTATATCTATAGGCCACAGTACCATTATTGCTACAGAATAAATCACCTGACTGTGATATATTGACTCTGACACCACATGTATAGGCCACAGTGCCATTTTTGTTACAGGATAAATTTTCTGATGGTGATAGATTGACTATGACACCATGTCTATAGGCCACAGTACCATTTTTGTTACAGGATAAATCCTCTGACTGTGATAGATTGACTCTGACACTATGTCTATAGGTCAAAGTATCATTATTGTTACAGGATAAATCATCTGACTGTGATAGATTGATTCTGACACTATGTCTATAGGTCACAGTATCATTATTGTTACAGGATAAATCATCTGACTGTGATAGATTGACTCTGACACCATGTCTATAGGTCACAGTATCATTATTGTTACGGGATAAATAATCTGACTGTGATATATTGACTCTGACACCATGTCTATAGGTCACAGTATCGTTATTATTACGGGATAAATCATCTGACTGTGATAGATTGACTCTGACACCATTTCTATTGGTCACAGTATCATTATTGTTATAGGATAAATCATCTGACTGTGATAGATTGTTTCTGACATCATGTCTATAGGTGACAGTATCATTATTGTTACAAGATAAATCATATGACTGTGATAGATTGACTCTGACACTGTGTCTATTGGCCACAGTACAACTAGTGGTACAGGATAAATCATCTTACTGTGATAGATTTACTCTGACGCCATTTCTATTGGTCAAGGTATCATTATTGTAACAGGATAAATCATCTGACTGTGATAGGCTGACTCTGACACCATGTCCATAGGTCAGAGTATCATTATTGTTACGGGATAAATAATCTGACTGTGATAGATTGACTCTGACACAATGTCTATAGGTCACAGTATGATTATTATTACGGGATAAATCATATGACAGTGATAGATTGACTCTGACACCATGTTTATATGTCACAGTATCATTATTGTTACGGGATAAATCATCTGACTGTGATATATTGACTCTGACACTATGTATATTGGCCAAAGTACCACAAGTGGTACAGGATAAATCATCTGACTGTGACATATTTACTCTGACGCCATTTCTATTGGTCAAGGTATCATTATTGTTATAGATAAATCATCTGACTGTGATAGATTGACTCTGACACCATGTCTATAGGTCACAGTATCATTATTGTTACGGGATAAATAATCTGACTGATAGATCGACTCTGACACCATGTCTATAGGTCACAGTGTCATTATTATTACGGGATAAATCATCTGACTGTGATAGATTGACTCTGACACTATTTCTTTTGGTCAAGGTATCACTATTGTTACAGGATAAATCATCGGACTGTGATAGATTGATTCTGACACTATGTCTACAGGTCACAGTATCATTATTGTTATAGGATAAATCATCTGACTGTGATAGATTGATTCTGACACTATGTCTATAGGTCACATTATCATTATTGTTACAGGATAAATCATCTGACTGTGATAGATTGACTCTGACACCATTTCTATTGGTCACAGTATCATTATTGTTACGGGATAAATAATCTGACTGTGATAGATTGACTCTGACACCATGTCTATAGGTCACAGTATCATTATTGTTACAAGATAAATCATATGACTGTGATAGATTGACTCTGACACTGTGTCTATTTGCCACAGTACAACTAGTGGTACAGGATGAATCATCTGACTGTGATAGATTTACTCTGACGCCATTTCTATTGGTCAAGCTATCACAGTCAGATGATTTATTCCGTAATAAATCATCTGACTGTGATAGCTTGACTCTGACACCATTTCTATTGGTCACAGTATCATTATTGTTATAGGATAAATCATCTGGCTGTGATAGATTGTTTCTGACATCGTGTCTATAGGTGACAGTATCATTATTGTTACAAGATAAATCATATGACTGTGATAGATTGACTCTGACACTGTGTCTATTGGCCACAGTACAACTAGTGGTACAGGATGAATCATCTGACTGTGATAGATTTACTCTGACGCCATTTCTATTGGTCAAGGTGTCATTATTGTTACAGGATAAATCATCTGACTGTGATAGATTGACTCTGACACCATGTCCATAGGTCAGAGTATCATTATTGTTACGGGATAAATAATCTGACTGTGATAGATTGACTCTGACACAATGTCTTTAGGTCACAGTATGATTATTATTACGGGATAAATCATCTGACAGTGATAGATTGACTCTGACACCATGTTTTTAGGTCACAGTGTCATTATTGTTACGGGATAAATCATCTGACTGTGATAGATTGACTCTGACACTATGTCTATTGGCCAAAGTACCACTAGTGGTACAGGATAAATCATCTGACTGTGACATATTTACTCTGACGCCATTTCTTTTGGTCAAGGTATCATTATTGTTATAGGATAAATCATCTGACTGTGATAGATTGACTCTGACACCATGTCTATAGGTCACAGTATCATTATTGTTACGGGATAAATAATCTGACTGATAGATCGACTCTGACACCATGTCTATAGGTCACAGTGTCATTATTATTACGGGATAAATCATCTGACTGTGATAGATTGACTCTGACACCATTTCTTTTGGTCAAGGTATCACTATTGTTACAGGATAAATCATCGGACTGTGATAGATTGATTCTGACACTATGTCTACAGGTCACAGTATCATTATTGTTATAGGATAAATCATCTGACTGTGATAGATTGATTCTGACACTATGTCTTTTGGCCACAGTATCACTAGTGGTACAGGATAAATCATCTGACTGTGATAGATTGACTCTGACGCCATTTCTATTGGTCACAGTATCATTATTGTTACAGGATAAATCATCTGACTGTGATAGATTGACTCTGACACCATGTCTATAGGTCACAGTATTATTATTGTTACGGGATAAATAATGCATTTACGTTGGATAACTGTATATTGATTTGGGGTATGATCTACATATCATATAAGAATAAGAATAAGAATAAGAATAATTTTATTGCATCATACACCCAAAAGAGGGTCAACGCAAAACAAACAAGTTCACAACATAAAGAACATAGACCTGTTTTTTCGTTTTGTTTTTATTTATTTTATTTATTTGCTTATTTGCTGTTATTATATTTTCATTTATCTTTTTTTAAGATTAAAAGTGCCGGAAAGAAGGAGGAAGGGGGGGGGGGGGGTGGGGGGGGGGGGGGGTGTCATTCAGATTCTTGAAAAAAAAACTAATTTGTCCAGACAACGGCGACGACAAAGTATTTTTAAGTATCCTATATGACTGTCCATTTTCAATGGATAGTAACATGTAAAATTTAAAAGAAAATATATTTTTGAGATCTGAAAAATAAACCAGTTAAGACTTTTGTCGTGTTCTAAAAAAATGGTATTGCTAAAAGTTACTAGGAAAATGAGAAGGCTTTCTTCATATGTAATCCCCGTTTCAGAATCCTTGGAATTGACCCAAAAGGGGTAAGAGAAACAAAATTCAAAATCATGCAGTTCAAAAGAAGGCTCGCAATATATTTGTTTAAATCTAATGAAGTGTACATTACATTTATGGATTTTTAGGGTCATCGGACGCAAAAATGAAAATTGAAATGTCAAAAATTCATACGCATTTAAACAACAAGCGTGTTACATATAATGACTCCTAAAGGACACCGTAATTAACACCCCTGAAGAAATCAGTAGAGGACTTTGCTATGCACTTCACGTTACCCGTAGCAAAATACTGAACATCCATTTTAAGTGAACTAAGATGATCATATTCTGTGAACTATAGACATTTTGGTATTAAATGAGACTCTAGTAGGGATCATCCTGCTTGCCCTACATTCTCAGTTTTAGATTTTAATAGATAGTTGCCAAATTTTATGCAGTGTTTCTCCAGCCAGTGGAGGAATTTACAGAACAACAACACCCCCAGAAAGGATACGTTACAGGTCAGACATTTTAAAAGTTTTTGTTGTCTTATTTTGGTTTTCATTTTTTTTTTTTTATTAAATTTGACTATATACTGCACAATTATTGTAAAAAAAACCACAGCAAAAGCGTACTTGGTATGTCCTACGTGGAGATTGTAAGTTCTCGTTGATGTTACAAGAAACAGTAAAATCATAAAAAAAACTTCAGATCATAGATTTATTATCTATGTTCAGATTTACTGATTACTCGAATTCATGTCAATTTTTTCATGCAAGTGGCTCCCCGTACGAACAATTCGTACGGCGAGTCCCAGGGCTCCTAGTATCGGAACTGCCATATAGATGAAACGGATACGAATTTCCAAATTTCGGTCTTGGAATAAATCCCGTGAATGGTGCATTGACTTTGACCCAAAAAAATCATTATGTCGAAATATAAAATCATTCAATTGATAGACTAGCCTGATGTTTAGTGACTATATGGACATGCATCCTACAAAATTTTAGATGAAAATGCCAAACACACTAAGAATACGCAAACATCTTAACTGACGATGGCTGGTTATTGTTAAAAGAATTGATGATTCAGAATAAGGAGCATCATGAATGGGATTGTTTTGCTTGTAAACAAAAACTTGGTGTTAAGGAAACTCTGGCATGTGATTGCTGTCTAGAGTGGCACCATCTGCAAATGTGTCCATCTGAAATGTGTGCCCAAACAAACGTATTGGATCTGTAAATCTTGTAAGTAGTTTCATGCGTTTAAGGCAAAATACAGATTTGAACTTAATATATTTAAATGTAAATTATATGTCTATTGTAACATTGAAATTAAATTTCCTACTTCCATGAACCCCATAGTACGTAAGTTCAATGATGGCTGATAATTATTTTAAGTAATTTATATTTCTTATTTGATATGAGCATGTTTATATTGATTCTATATTCATTATGTTTCCTTCTATTTCTCTCATTGCATGAATTTGTTTTCATTTTAAGTCATGTTTAAAATTTATTGACTGTTTTACATTTTATTTAAAATTGTTAAAGACATTTTAATCTGTGGCTCTATGTGGATTCTGCATATTTTAAGTATTTGATTTTAACTGGGATCAATATAAAACGATTGGGATTTGAATCTCTCAGTATTTCTATGATACAACAGTAAATTTTCTACGTCGTGTCTCAAACTTTCACCTATAACTTTTGATTTACTCATCATAAAATTATTCTAAAAATTATGCAGGGAAGCTGATTTATAACTGATTTGCAAGATTAAATTTTCTTTCGCATAACAATAAAATCCTAATTTTAGAAAAATAATAAAGGCATGAGGGGTAGTTTTCTTGTGAAAAGAGGTCGTAAAAATGTCAAGAAACCTTCCAATAAACAATTGAAGTTATCGATGATTAACGAGCGGCGGAATACTAGAAATCAAGAAAATTGCGTAACTTTAACTGGTTAGTTTACCTGTTAAATTCCACACTACTATTATGAAATTTAACCTGGATAAAGCTCTTAATATTGGCTTTGTAACCATATACAATTTATGCAGGTGAGAATATTTACAGTGTGATTTTAGTTTTACTGACGTGACCCCACTAACGGAAATTTACATCAAATTTTTGGGGTTCAAAAACTGAACTTTTCATTATATATTTTTGAACTAAATATTCAACTAAATTTAAAGAAAAATATATCAACGGATGCCTCGAAGTTTCCTCTTTTCAGTCATATAATTTTAAAGTATGAAATATTTTTGGGAAAAATAGAGAGTGTTCCCAAATTCACGCCAACCAATCTCTCTCATTCACCACCAAATGCAAAGAAATTAATGAGAGAGACACCCGGTGCTGAATGAGAGAGATAAATTTTAGATCAATTAGAGGTAAGTACGTAAATTAAGACCCCTTATTCAATTTGTTTTAAAAATCAGAGAATGCTATTCTGTGGCAAATTCATTTCTCTATACGTTGGTATTCATTGCTTGCATGTAAACACAAAACTGACAACGTAAGACGTTTTCTCCTACAAACATGTCAATGGAAATACAAGAAAAAAAGTCAAACAATTGTCCAGAAATCAATGTTAATCTAATCTTATCTTACCAATTTCACTGTTGTAGAAAGTTTACCAGCAAGGTATCACTACCATGTCATATCAAGTGTCAGACTCTATCCGTTTTCTCTCAATCATTCTTTGAAGTTAGTGGTGATGCATGAGAACTAGTGGTGATGCAGGAGAAAAGTGGTGGTGCATGAGAGGACAACAAATTTCTTTATGCTTATATCAAAGTGTTCGACAATTATCATGTGAAATGACTGTTTCAAGTTTCAGTTATTCATCAAAACCTGAAATTGTCTTTCTGGGGACCTTAATTATCATGTTTACCTGGTTCAGTCGACATTGCGAAAGCAATGCGATGTCTGCCTTTTTTGATTTTCTCTATTTTCTGATAATAAAGTTACCATTTTCATGTAATTTATCAAAATAGAGGAAGATTGCCAAGAGCAATTTTTGTCCGTCCCGCCTGCAACAAAAGTCATGAAGGCGAGACGTAGCGCTCCTTAATTTCGTCGTCGTCGTCGGCGTTGTGATGATCAACATCTGGTACACCCTGTGTTTAAATTCCTTTAAACATTAATAACTTAATCAAATCATTATGAAATCATTTGAAATTTAGACAGTGACTTTATGTTGAGGAGGCACTATCTATAACAATATTTTGAGAGAAAAAAAAGTTTTATTATTTTTTCTGAATTTTATTGGCAAATGGACAGTATGTTGCACATCATATTTTGTACGGTAAACGGACAGAAAGTCACAGGACAAAAAGTCACAGGACATAAAGTCACAAATTAGGTAGGACAAAAAGTCACAGGACAAAAAGTCACAATTAATCCTTCGACAATTGTTTGAATATATAAAAGAAAGATCTTGAAATATTATCTTTTTATTACATCTATTCATTTTGAAGTGTAGGACATTGTTCATAAGCTTTGTTAAATAAAAAAATAGTAAATTTTAATCATTCAAAAATTATATTTCTTGGCACCATGAAGCCATTTAAGTACCATGTCATGATGACATCTTGTTTTCATAACAATTATTTGATCATTATTGATATTTATTGAATAATTTTTAATTACAAAGTTGCTTTAAGTTTAACACTTCAAGAAAAAAACAAAACTTTTATTTTTTAAATTATTTTTTCTTGCTTTATAAAGAAAAATATTCTAAAAACTAAATTGTGACTTTTTGTCCTGTGACTTTTTGTCCGTGACTTTTTGTCTGTGACTTTTTGTCCTGTGACTTTCTGTCCTACATTCTTTTGTACACGCTATGGTTAAAAAAAATTTCAAACATCAATGACTTCATCAAATCTTAATCAAATCATTTGAAACTTGGATAGCAGCTTCTTCATGATCAAGAGATATAGCATGTTTCAAAACTAAATTTTGAGAAAAAAAAAAGATTTTCTTTCTGAATTTCACTGGTAATTGGAATAAGTTTTTTGCACTTTACATTTAGGTTCAGTCTGTAGTTAAAGTTCTTTAAACATCGTTTACTTTATCGGCATGTCTCTTTGGAATTCCTTCTAAATTGGATCGAGGCACCTTTATGATCAAGAAATTGTACCTAAAAATATTTATCTATTTTTCCACAATGTACTGATAAATGGACTTAGGTTTGTTTTTTTTTAATTTTTTTTTTTGCATTTCACATTAAAGGGTAGTGTATTGTTAAAGTTTTTAATTATCAATATTTATATCAAACCTTCATGAAACTAACTGAAACTAGTACCAAAGCTTTTAGTGATAAAAGTACAGTGTTTTTATCAAAATTTAACAACAATATAGATTTTTCCAAAATTGATTGATAATAAGACTTATTTTTTGTCAATTTACATTCTGGTACAGTCTGTTGTAAATCTTTCCGTCATCAGAGACTCTTATTAAGTATTATGAGGTGGGGAACATTTTTCTTCAGGACAGTTTTTGAAGATCAACAAATTAAGAGTTACATGTTATCACTGATTCCATGGAACCTTAACGAATTTTTATAGTATGGATTTATTTTTCCAAAGGCCACATCTGTCTAACCCCTCGCATGCATATGCACCAGTTCAAAGGCAGGAAAATATTGGCCATGGGTACATTTAGTAGTTCTATTTTGTATGTTTGTTGATGTTGTGACAAACTAATGTGTTATACTGTTCGATATATATTTTTTTTAAATCTTGTCGGGGTCATTCAGAGCTTGATACCCTGTTGAAAAACTTGAGGTGACCACAGTGAATTTGTGTCTTGTATTATGACCGTTTTTTATTCATGCCTATGCCGTTCTAAGCCAAGTCACCATTCATGCAAAAGTTACCTTTATCAATGAGCAAATTTGAAAATACTGATCATATACACCATTGGAAAAATAAAACCATATTATAAAAAACACTCCAGGTATTCTTCCTCTATTTTTACAAATTGAGATGCAAATGGTAAAGTTATACCGAAAATAGAGAAAAATCAAAAAGGCAGACACCGCATTGCTTTTGCAATGTCGACTGATTCAGGTAAACATGATAATTAAGGTCTCCAGAAAGACGATTTCAGGTTTTGATGTATAACTGAAACTTGAAACAGTCATTTCACGTGATAGTATAGAGAAATGAATTTGCCACAGAATAGCATTCTCTGATTTTTAAAACAATTTGAGTAAGAGGTTTTAATTTACACACTTACCTCTAATTGATCTAAAATGTATCTCTCTCATTCAGCTCCGGATGTCTCTCTCATTAATTTCTTTGCATCACATTTGGTGGTGAATGAGAGAGATTGGTAGGCGTGAAATTGCGTCATGAAGTGAAAAATTCTGCGGTAGATTTCTATAAAAACAAAAATTACCCAACTTTTAGAGCAAAATTTCTGTACTTTGGAATAAAACTCTCTGTCAAAAAACTATATCATCCCATGCAGGAATCTTTTCTCTTTAAAATTTTCGGATTAATCAGATGAAGCATTTTTGAGTTACTGTACGACATTCAAGAAATATGGCATTTTTTTAAAAATCAAAGTCCCATAACTCTGGACACATCGCAAAATTGGAAAAAAAAAAGGTAACCAGACATTACCAGCCTAATTTTAAAATTTCAGTTCAATTGGATGAAGCATTTTTGAATTCATGAACGACATACAAGAATAAAGAGCTTGGCCGAGTGCACCATGATATGACCGCAATGATCGACAAGTGTTGACACACTTCTAAAGTGGACACAATAATATGTTTGACACAGTAATTTGCTGGACACAGAAATTTCATTAGTACTAAAAAGCACCACTTTGGCCCTTAATAGGTTGGAAAAACTGCAAGTCCTAGCTAAAATTCTCTGTTGGAAATTTCATAAGGACTCTAAAGAAAAAAAAAACCTTTGAAATTGGACGAGAAATAAAAAAGTTTGTTTTTTGGGATTGAGCACCACTTTGGCCCCAAATAGCTCGGAAACGGTACAAGCTACGTTAAATCCTTCGAGACTCTATCAGTGCAGAAGTTCATAAGGAAAACAATGAAAAAATCAAAATGAAAATAAGATGAAAAATATAAATTTCATGAAAAAAAAAGAGAAGTCCGTTTTAGCCCCTTTTAGCTCTGAACCCTTAAGTCCTAGCTCAGATCTGTAAAAATTCACTTATTTTCTATGATACTCTTTGATCTCACCAATCTTAGTATTTACAATTACGTGTATTTCATTTCTCAAACAAAATCTTCATATTAAGTATTATGCCTAACCGGTTAACCGAATAATCGTTCGACCGATTAACCGGTTAACCGGTAGTTACGTTGATGTTCAAAGTCTTATACAAAGTACTTCACGAATGACTGGTTTTATGATACAATAAATTGACATTTATCCCAGGGTATTATAACACAATAATGCAAACACTAACACAATTAGGATTTCAATATGTAATAAATTACAAAAAAAACAAATTTATAAGTATGTACATTTAGAAAGAACGAAAGAAGAGTTATTCACATTTTTCCTCGGGTACATAGTTTTTATTCAGGAATATTATCTGGTCGATTACAGAGGAAGATAGTCGATTTCTCAGTTTAGTAACAATGAGACCCGCGCATGAAAAGATTCGTTCTGACGGAACAGAGGTAGCAGGAATACTTAAATATTGTCTAGCTAACACAAAGAGTCTGGGGAATTTACAATTATTTTCTTTCCACCACTCGAGTGGGTTTGAATCTTGCACAGCACGCTCCTTGATGTATAAGGACATTTCCGATTCATCTTGAAAGGATGTATCTTCGTCGGTGTCAAACAAAAGAAAGTCCAAAGATCGTTGGACTCTTTGTTTCTTGGCTGGTTGCTTGTCAACTTCAGTTCCAAGGTTTTTTCATGACGTTTTAACTGCGGGCTTTAATGGCACATCGTCTAACTTGGACTCTAACATTTCAATGGCGACTTTTTTTTGTTCTGGGGAGAAAAAGTTAAGTGTTCTATGCCTCGGATCAAGTAAGGACGCTAAAGCATGCTGTGTAGATGCAGTTTCAATGTCATACGGTTTAAAGCGGGTGATGAGTTCTTCCGAAATACTTGCTTTCATTTTATGCGCAAGAGCACTATCCTCTTCAGAGTTTTTTAGGTGTTTTTTTAAGAGTCCGTTGACAATAGGAAGCATTACAGAGGCTGATACGTCCTTTTCCAGACACATGTATGTTGTAACATGAGACATTTGCTTCAATACTGCGGAAATTTCAACCAGATAATCCCACTCATGATCTTTGAGAAGCATATGTGTGTCACATTTCCTAGTAACAGTTGTATCTAGCATTACATCCGTAATAACTCTGCGTTGTTCACATAGGCGTTCAATCATTAGCTGAGTCGAATTCCATCTCGTAACTACGTCTTGTATAAGTTCGTTCTGTCTTAGTCCGAACAACTTTTGTCTTTTCCTCATTTCTGCAGTTATTGTAGTTGAATGCTTGAAATGTCCCACTAACTTACGAGCACGTGAAGTAAGTTTGGCAATAGCGGGTATTTCCAAGCATGGTTTAATGCAAAGCTGAATGGTATGACCAAAGCATCTCATATCGTCAAAGTCACATTTCTCTGATGCACAATTCATGTTCCTAGCATTGTCATGTACAGAACTCACAATTTTACCGTCCAATTCAAACTCTGAAATTGTAGATTTCAGTCGTTCAGCAAGATTTTCGCCTGTATGGCGTTCAGGCATTTCACGAGTAACAAGCACATTTGACTGTAAATTCCAGTCTTTGTCAACGTGATGTTCTGGACTGTTAAAAAGCTTTTTGTAGCATTCGATGTCCATGTATCAGAAGTAAGGGATACGCTGTCAATGAGATTTAACTCTTTAATCAAACTCTCTTTTTTGTCACTATATGACTTTTCTATTCTGGATTTTATAGTATTTCTAGACGGAATTTTAAATTCTGGAGCTATTATCGACATAAGTTTTGAAAATCCTTTTCCCTCAACAATGCGAATGGGTAGGTAATCCAATATAATCATATCCACTATTGAATTTGTTATTAGTTCAGATTGAGTAGACGAAAATCTTCTAGATCTGGGTGTCTGAACAAAGTCTAAAACCGATGACTGCTTAACTTTCTCAGGCGTTTCAGAAAAGTCATTGGGTGCTTTAACTTCAGATGATTCAGCATATTACTTGTACCACCAGTATAGACTAATTCCATTTCACATAGTTTGCATTTCACTATTTTGGAGTCGGCATTACGTTTAAAAAAAGACCAAGCCTTAGATGACGGAGGTGGCATATTTACATGTACGCACACACAATATAAAGTCAAAGTGAAGAAATAAACTAAATCGTAAAATTTATTCAGCATGTTCAGCTTACAACTGTTCAAAATAAACTTAATATGCTAATTATGTTTACATTATACTTGCCCGGAGCTGACAGACAAGTTGTCTATGTGCTAATTAAGTAATAAAATTTAAATGTTTTCAAGGTTAACAAGATTAATCAATAAACTGAACAATTGATCTGTCTAATCAAGTACCAATCAATTCGTACAATCATTTCACATTATTTACTAATGATTTCAGTACACATTTACATCAATTTTATTAAAATTTTAAAAAGGTCCGGTTAACCGGTAAGCGTTTTTGGTATTCGGTATTCGGTCGTTCGACCGGTTAACCGGTTAACCGGTTAACCGTTGACAACACTAATATTAAGTGATCAATGACTTGTTTGTAGAGCTTTTATTGCTGATCATTTTTGCAATTTTTAATTTTTTTTCTATCTATTAAAACTTATTAGATAATAGCCAAAAACATTAAAATTGGCCAAAAATAGTCTTTTATATGCAATAACCCCTATGCGGGGGCCATCCGACAATTTTAACTCAAAAGTAACTAAGGTAGATCTTGTCAATCTGAACATTTGTCACCCTGTCAGATTTTCTCAATCTGTTACAGTTTCCAAGATGGCAGTTAATATTTGCATTTTACCCCTATGTTCTATTTTTAGCCTTGGCAGCCATGTTGGTTGTCCGGCAGAAATGTCGTTCACAACATTTAAACTAGTTACCCTAAGGATGATTGTGGCCAAGTTTGGTTCCATTTTGGCTTGGCAGTTTCAGAGAAGAAGATCTTTGAAAAAGTTAAAGGACTGACGATGACAGACGACGACGGACGCCAAGTGATAGAAATAGCTCACTTGGCCCTTTAGGTCAGGTGAGCTTAAAACTAGAAATTTATATACCTATAAATTTGCTTCCATTTGGTCTCATCAGTCAGGGTAGGAATCAAATTCATGGTTTCAAGAAATATCTATATCATCTGACTTTCCCTGAGACCTTCCTGGTTCTAAAAGTTAGTACATAATTGTTAATGTACATAACTATTCCAAACTTGAGCTTTTAATTTTTTTAAAATCATCAATTTTTATTTTCATTTCAAAAATTGTATTCAGAGGATATTTAATATTTGACAACAAATAAAAATAAATAATTCTAAGTTTAATTTAAACTGAACCAGGAAAGTTTCGACCTGCCAGTTAAGCATTAGGACATGCAAGTATTTACATATATATATGAACATAAATACAATAAAAATTTGATGCCTGAAAACTGTAGAAGCAAGACAAAATACTCTACCAACTGAGGATTACCCCATACAATTTAGCTAATCTATTGGGAGTCCTCAAAACAAAATTATATACATAAAATAATATACAAAAAGGTGAGTTGACCAAAGAAATAAAAAACAATACCTTATACACAACAAACAAGCAAGTAAAATGTCATATGAAACAAGTATTAACTATTATATTAATTTTACACAGTATTTTCAGAAAATTTCCAAATCTTCAACTGTCCATGTTTTATGGGTGAACAGAACTTCAGCTGATAATGTGATTAAACTTTTGTCGTATACATCCTTTGTATAGTGTAATTCATTAGTTTGAAGTGCAGATTTTGAATATTCTATAGGAAAAGTATGATTTAAGGCGTATAATACAAGGATATCAATAACAATATAGACTAGCTACATCCCTTTTTGATATTTATCCCATGGCTTTTTTTCAAGATGCACTTTATATTTTCTTATCAAGTTAGTTATAAGAATAGAGGATGTGGTATGATTGTCAATGAGACAGTCATCTGGAAAGGTTCCAAGTACAAATAAAAATTTATCTACAGGTTACCGTACGGCTTTCAACAATGGACAAGAATCCACAACATAAAGTAAGCTGTAAAAAGCCCCTAAACAAGAAAATGTGACACAATTCAAGATAACAACAAACCTTTATAAATTTAGATTCACCTTTATAAATCAAGGCATCATGCATCCCCTGTAGGTCGATATTAACAGAGATTTTCATATACAATGCTATAAACCTCTTTATATAAGCAAAAGTAATACATGCATATAACTGCCAATAAGTGCACTCTAAATCTAAGACTACTTTTTAACTCATGTAATTTATATCAAAAGAGCAAAACCTAAGAAGATATAATTGTAACAGGATGCTGTTATAGATGTCCAAAGAAACACAAATTGAATTCTCCTTCAAATCAAAAACTATCTCCAGGGCCTGTATAATTCTAGAAATGCCCCTCAGGGCACTAACCTTGTATGATCAGTGAATGTGCCTTGCTAAAACATAGGGTAATCCATGATTACAAAGTTCGCCTCATCTGCAACATTCTTTGTACCTAAGACAAACCTATAAAACACAATAATTCATAAAAGTAAGAGCTTTAAGCTAAGGAGGGTCAACTATGCATGAAATGTAGGTCAAATTACATGATCCTAGACCATATAGTGACTGAGAAATGAACTCGACATAAACTTTAACCAAAGTCAATCAAGCATGAAATGTAGGTCAAATTGACCTATTTTGGTATGGATGCTGACAGGCTCCCAAAGTTACATCCCCACATCAAGTGACACGATCCTAGGTCATAAAGTATCCGAGAAATAAACTCGGATGTAAACTTTAACCAAAGTCAATAAAAGCATGAAATGTAGGTCAAATTGACCAATTTTGGTATGGATGCTGACAGGCTCCCAAAGTTACACTCCCACATCAAGTTATATGATCCTAGGCCACATAGTATCTAAGAAATGAACTTCGACGTAAACTTTAACCAAAGTCAATCAAGCATGAAATGTAGGTCAAATTGACCTATTTTGGTATGGATGCTGACAGGCTCGCAAAGTTACATCCCCACATCAAGTTACATGATCCTAGGCCACATAGTATCTGAGAAATGAACTCGGACGTAAACTTTAACCAAAGTCAATCAAGCATGAAATGGAGGTCAAATTGACCTATTTTGGTATTGATGCTGACAGGCTTGCAAAGTTACATCCCCACATCAAATTACATGATCCTAGGCCACATAGTATCTGAGAAATGAACTCGGACGTAAACTTTTAACCAAAGTTAATCAATGTGTACTTACATTTTTGATACTTACCAATCACTTGGTGTGAAAGTTGAAGGAGCCTTCCTTTTTCTCTTGCCAGTTTTGAGTGATACAACTTCTATTAATTCATTATTATTATAGGTTCAAGATAGGAATTAAATATTAAACAAGATGAACTGTGAGCTATTACTCACAAAAGTCTACCCCCGCTAACCATATCATTATAGGATCTGCAAGTTCGTAAGCAGGAAGTAGAAGAGCAGCAGACCTGAAAACCACTTAAACAATACAGCACCCCAACCTGATACTTGATAACAAATATCTAATAGCTGTAATACATAGTAGTTGAGAAAAGTGTTACGAAAATTTTTCATTAATATCCCTGTCTAATTTATGTACTAAGTCCGTAAACAGGAAGTTGAAGAGCGACAGACCTGAAAACCGCTTACACAGTACAGCACCCCAACCTGATGCTTGATATCAAATATCAAATAGCTGTGATTCATAGTAGCAGAGAAAAGTCTTACGAAAATTTTTCATTAATACCCCTATGTCTAATATATGTACTAAGTCTGTAAACAGGAAGTAGAAGAGCGACAGACCTGAAAACCGTTTACATGGTACAGCACCCCAACCTGATGCTTGATACCAAATATCTAATAGCTGTGATACATAGTAGTTGAGAAAAGTGTTATGAAAATTTTTCATTAATACCCCTATGTCTAATATATGTACTAAGTCTGTAAACAGGAAGTAGATGAGCACCAGACCTGAAAACCACTTACACGGTACAGCACCCCAACCTGATGCTTGATACCAAATATCTAATAGCTGTAATACATAGTAGCTGAGAAAAGTGTTACAAAAAAGTGTTACGGATGGACTGACAGAGGACGGACTGACTGACGGACGGACGGACAGAGGTAAAACACTATACCCCCCCTCTCCTTCGGAGCGGGGGTATAATTATTACTGTTAATTTACTTAGCTGGCACTGATAACGGTAATTAAAGAGAAATTTAAAATATGACAGGTGTGTTTTTTCTTTTATATTGTCTTAATTACCATGATTACATGTACTTAGCCAAGTGGCATTTATAACCATGCTAATTTTTATTCCGATTAAGTTGATGCCCTGACCTCTTTTGATCTCTAGTTAACACTTGCCAATAATATAAACATACAGACCATGAAAAGAAAACTTGTTAAGTATGAAAATGGGAAAGAACAAGAGCAAAGTCGGCTCTGGACCTGCAGCGCTGGCACTTCATGGAAACATAGGTGCTTACCAATCGCAGCATAATAGTATGTAGCATTGGATAATAAAGGGAATTGTGAAAACAAAAGGAAATTGAGTACAGGTTTTTTATATATAAAATGCAAGAAATATGACAATTTTAGCATGATATACATCTATTAAATTTTGGCCTTGGCAGCCATGTTGGTTGCCCGTCAAGGACTACGGATATAATTTTAAAAATAGATACCATAAGGATGATTGTGGCCAAGATTGGTTCCATTTGACCTGGTAGTTTCAGAGGAGAAAATTATTATTTGCAAAATTTTAACCCTCGCTAACACTCGGGATTAAAATTTTACACAAACAATGAAACCCATGTTAAAATCTCCAATAAACCATGGCTGCCATGAATTATTTCTTAAATAGTCAAAAACGTTAAAATTGGCCAAAAATCATCATTTATGGGCAATAACCCCTTTGCGAGGGCATCCGACAATTTTGGCATAAATGGAACTTAGGTAGATTTTGACATTCTGAACATTTTTGCCTATGTCAGATTTTCTCTATCTGCAATGGTTTTCAAGAAATTAGTCAATATTTGCATTTTACCCCTATGTTCTATTTTTAACAGGTGAGCTAATAAAAAGTGAAAGGGAACCAGGCATTACAAATTCCAGCCTAATTTTAAAATTTCAATTCAATCGGATGAAGCATTTTTGAATTAGTGTACAACATACAAGAAAAACGCATTTTTTTAACACCAAAGTCCCACAACTCTAGAACAACATATAGAAAAATCAGAAAAAAAACGAAAGAGAACCAGGCATTACCTATTCTAGCCTAATTATAAAATTTCGGATTAATCGGATGAAGCATTTTTGAGTTACTGTACGACATTCAAGAAAAATGGCATTTTTTGTAAAAATCAAAGTCCCATACTCTGGACACATCGCAAAATTGGAAAAAAACAAAAGGTAACCAGACATTACCAATTCCAGCCTAATTTTAAAATTTCAGTTCAATTGGATGAAGCATTTTTGAATTCATGAACGACATACAAGAATAAAGAGCTTGGCCGAGTGCACCATGATACGACCGCAATGGTCGACAAGTGTTCATTTGGGCAAGTGTTGACACACTTCTAAAGTGGACACAATAATATGCTTGACACAGTAATTTGCTGGACACAGAAATTACATTAGTACTAAAAAGCACCACTTTGGCCCCTAATAGGTTGGAAGAACTGCAAGTCCTAGCTCAAATCTGCTAAAATTCTCTATGTTGGAAATTCGATAAGGACTCTAAAGAAGAAAAAAAAACCTTTGAAATCGGACGAGAAATAAAAAAGTTTGTTTTTTGGGATTGAGCACCACTTTGGCCCCTAATAGCTCGGAAACGGTACAAGCTACGTTAAATCCGTCGAGACTCTACCAGTGCAAAAGTTCATAAGGAAAACAATGAAAAATGAAAAAATCAAAATGAAAATATGAAAATTAAAAATTTCATGAACAAAAAAGAGAAGTCCGTTTTAGCCCCTTTTAGCTCTGAAACCTTAAGTCCTAGCTCAAATCTGTAAAAATTCACTTTGTTGGAAAAAATATGACTACTTTTGACATAACTGAAAATCGAAATTGTCAATTTTATTTAATATAAAAAGAAATTCAGGTTTAAAGATATTTTTTAGCCTACAACTTTTGATAATTTACTGGATTTTTTTTCCTTAAATTGACGATTGTTGTTGGAAGGGACTTGGACAATATTCATGACATGGTCAAATTACAACTAGATGGAAAATTAGACGCCTTTTTCGTGCCACCGTGACAATAAGTGAAGGGCATATTGTTTATACTGATCCATCTGTCCGTTTGATGTTTTAGAACAAAATAAAACATAAATTATGGATGGATGGACAACAGACAGACGATAAATAATGGATGAAAATGCTTAGTGATGGCAAAAACTTGCAAGCCTTTCAGGCTAAGTGACCAAAACAGAAACCAATAATACAAATCAGCAATTCTTACTTTTCTTGTTTTCTTGCTTTTCAGCTACTTTACTGCTGCTTGGAGTATATATTTTTCTAGGAATTCTTTTCCTTTTTGGATAGGAAATTGGAGTTTCCATTGTTGGTAGATCTGCAAAAGATGAATATCATATTTGACAGATGTTTCACTATCAACTGTTTCATTACCAGGACCAAAATAAAAAAAATAATGTATGATCTGACAAAAAAAAAAAACAAGCTGTGTCAAGTCTTGTATTGCTGTTTTATATTTCAGAATATTTATGTGTCCGTGTCGTTACCAATTCCACTCTGAATGTAAATCATAATAATTTTGCACTTGACACGAACCAGCTAGTAACTATTGCAAGAAAGGTAACTAGAGGCTCCAAGGAGCCTGTGTCGCTCACCTGTTTTCAAATTTGTCTAAATCTTCCTTTGAGGATGATTTCAGACCCACTGGCTGTATTTTTTAGATCTTGTCCTACTTAACATTTTTGCTGTTCAAACTTTCAATATATCTATAACAGTTTAAAAGATACTTTTTAAAGCACTAAAATCGGTGAAAATATAAAAATAGAGGATATGGTAATAAACAAGTAATAAACATTTAAGGGCAATAAATCCAATAACAAGTGGTCATTTGAACTGTGTGTAGAGCTTTTATTGCTGAACATATTTGCAATCTAAAATATTTTTTTTTCTATCTATAATCACTGTGCTTAAACAGCTGTGGGTAACTTAAGTTACCCACAGCCCAAGATGGCGCAAGACATCTTCTGTTTATATAGATTTTAGTTATTTTAAAGCAAAACAAAGTTGTTTAACGAAGATAAAGCTTTCAAGAAGATGTATATCAGTTTCGCCCGCACTAATAAAAGTAGAAATAACTCAAGTATAAAACAATAAGTCGAAAAACAACTGATTTTAAAAGTCCAAAAGAGGTACGTAACTTTTACAAGAGATATCCGTAACTTTTTTTACGTAATTTACAGAGATGTCCGTAACTTCATGATGTGTCTTTAACTTTTCTCAGAATTTATATTGTTATACACAAAAATATAAAGGTAAGCTATGAAATATCGTAAGTTGGTATACAACTACATTTAGTTACAGTAAAGAGTAAAGGTTAACGCCTTACTTATTCCCAAAAACGGCAAGGGGAATTCATAGTCAGAAGTTCCAATTTTCGAAACGATCCCTTAAAGCAAAACACTAAACCCCTTCAACATTTTTTATTCTAGATTATATGTGATATCACTCTGTCTGTTTTACTCATAAAATTACAGCAACACAGTACTGCAACATACATTTTTACAATAACAAACCACGGCTGTCCTTAATCAACTAGTTTAAGATGAATATTAAGAAGCCGAAAAATCTGAACATGTAGCTTAAATGTTTTTCTTCTATGCGGTGCCAATATTCAAATTTTCAGATGAAATTACAAAAGGGAATAAACCGTACATTAATACTGAAACAATGAAAATATCTTAGCCTTATTTTTTAAGAAACCAGGACTAGTTGGGTTAATAAACTTTCTTCATTATTTACTTGTGTTACTCATCGAAACATAGTGCAATTACATATATGTAATTTCAAATAGATTTGCCAGGATCACATTGTTGTTTTTCTTCAAACAGTTGAAAATAAAATTTCTACTGGGATAATGATTTATTGAGTTCTTTGAAACCCTGTCTCTCCTTCGGTAGCTGTTAATAGTGGAAAATCACTGGTATAAAGCCGATGCCCGTAAATGCAGTTACGGTTAGCCGTAGATGGCATACGAAAATATGGGCATTATATTTTCTAGCTTTTAAGCCTATAAAATTGTTACAATTGTTGAATTTTGCAATTTAGGAAAAGGTCAGTGTCTCAAGATTTAATATAGACCAGAATCATGTTTATTATATGTCTAGCTATTTCATTTTTAAAGCTCTTAGTGAGCTGTAAGATGCGTGTACCTGCTGCTTTTTCTACAGTTTAGATGCCCTTAACTTGTAAAGCGGATGCGTGTAACTTGCAGATCTAATGATTGTAAATTGCAGTAGCTGAAATGCTGAAGTTTATTGCATGTTTAATGTACAAATTATCCTGTATTGGTACGCACTTTTATGTTATATTTTCATGAACGTAGAGAGCGTGGCACTCTTCCTATACAAGGCATCGGATTTAATGTCCCTAATCTGACCGGACCTGACTGTGTATTTGTACATCCAGCACAGCTAAACGGACCAAAGTTAAGCGCTTAAGTTGGTATTATCCCCATGTTTGTGAGTGTCATTTTCTTCGGTGTCCGTGGAAAAGGAAAACAAATGTCAGATCATTATGTATAAAGAATCCTTATATACGCAAAAATTATGCATCCAAAGGCTACAACAGAAAAATTACCCACGGCCAGAGTTTTCGGTTAAGAAAAGTTACGGACATCTTTTGCCATTTTTAAAATTGTTCTTAGGCTAAGCTAAGACAAAATGCATTACATTTTTTGTTTTCAGTTGATTATTTTGCCTTAGATACATTACATTGACAACTTGTAAAGAATTATTAATGCAAAGATATTTGATAAAATTAAAATCGCATTATTTTACGCCGCCATATTGGGCTGTGGGTAACTTAAGTTACCCACAGCCGTTTAAGCACAGTGATAATAGTTTATGAGATAATAGCCAAAAGCATTCAAATTTGCCAAAAACTGTCATTTATGGCCAATAACCCCTATGCAGGAGTATCCAACAATTTTGACATAAATATAAATTAAATAGATCTTGTCATTCTGAACATTTTTGTCCTTGTCACATTTTCTCTGTTTGCAATGAATGGTTTTTGAGATATTAGTCAATACAGTCGAACATGTTTTTCATTAACAGCCATATGTTTAATATATGTACTAAGTCCGTAAACAGGATGGCTTAGTATGACGGACGAAGGGACAGACAAAGTCCATGATTTGCTATTGGAAACCGCAGAAATTGGTAGGATCAAAATCTAAATTAGGAGGTGCACAATGGGAACATGTAACAAAGATTCTCTGACAGTTTCATGGAATTCCCTTCAGTAGTTTAGGGACGGAAGGATGAACGGACGGACACAACGAATACTATATACCCCGTTTTTTTAAGCGGGGGTAAAACTAAATAATGTATCAAATTATTACAATAAAATATCAATGAAAGACTCATTTTTTTTTTTACAAAATTTTAAAAATAAAGATTGATAGTCATGTTACTGTAAAGGACAGTTGAAAGTATAATTAAAGAAATTGTTCATTGAAACTTTAGGCCAAATTGTAATATATGGACTGGCAGGCCACTCCAAAAGGCCCTCAGTGTCTTGAACTATTTCTTAAATATTGACCTTAATCACATGAAATATTTGTACAAGGTAAATAAATCCTTGTATCCACCTCATCAAAAGTCATAAATTGTATAATATACAATTATGACCTTCATGGAAAGTTAATACAGTCAAACCTGTGAAAACCGGACCCTGAGTAATCCGGTTTCCTGTCAATTCCGGCCGTAAATTAAAGTCCCACTTCCTTCCCTTAATATTCTTTGCAAAAATGTCCCTTGTAAACCGGACCCTGTCTATTCGGAATTCCGATCTAATTATCTAGTCCCAATACAGTAAATTACTTTAATTATTACCTGTCAAAACCGGTTTGGCCTTTTATCATAACGGTATTGATTGATGTCAATCAACTGATCAAGTCGACAGAGATCCGACCACTTTTGAAACGAAATAACTGCTATGGAAAATTAATCTTCAATGCCTACGGAGGAAACTTATGATGGACAGAAAAACAACTCGTGTTTATCAATTCAAACAATGTGGAGATTCCGACGCAAACAAAATCTGCGAAAGTGAAAATGAAGCGGTTGAGCCAGAAACTTTAACTTCATATGAGTATTTCTTCACAAACATTAAATGTATGAATCATTTTTCAAATTCCAAAGATGATGGATTTCTTAACTTTCTCATACCAATGAGAGCAATGATTGAAGATGTTTCGTTCGTAGAAAAATGGTAAAAAGCAGGGACATGTCCAAATATATATTGTGTTCAAATCATCGGCACTCTAGGTTAAATAAAATTAGTTTCAGAATTTTCTATTATTCAATACACTAATTTATAATATGTCAGTAATCTACTGTACTATACAAGCTTATTATTTGTTAATTGCATGAAATATGCAGTTCTGTAAAATATCTGACGTCATGAACCACTGACTTCCTGTCAATCTGAAAACCTGAATAAACCGACCCACTGCCTAAACCGGCCCTTTTTGACGGTCCCAGAGGTGGCCGGTTTACACAGGTTTTACTGTATCTAAAATTGATAAATCGAGGAAGAGGTTATTTCCTGCGGGCATAGCCAAAGGGAAATTCCCCCTTTCGAGATTTAACAATTTTGGATATTAACTTTTCATGAAGGACATAATTGTTTTATTATACCACACTAAACATTGGACTTGTTTTAACCCATTTTACAAGCATCAGCGTAAAAGTTTCATTTCAAAAACTAACTAGTCTTTGAGACTTTCAGGAAATTTACCAAAGTTGGAATTGCAACTTTTGGAATCAGAGCATTTCAAAACATTTCATTAGTTTTTATGATATATATATATGGTAAGTCTTGTAGAATGATTCCAAAAATCAAGCAGTCTTTTTAAGACTTTCAGAAAATTTACAAAACTTGGAATTGCAATTTTTTGAAATCTTAGTGTTCCATGTAATTCCAATAAATAAAATGTAGCAAAAGAGATTAATTGCAAGTTAAATTTTGAAAAATTAATGAGTCTTTGAGACTTTCAGGAAATTTACCAAAAATGGAAATCTGAACATTCAAAAATATTTTGTTTGTTTTTGCAATGTAAGAATAGTAAGTTTTGAAGAACATTTTCAAAGATTTGCCAGTCTTTGAGACTTTCAGGAATTTTCTTAAAACTGGAATTGGCATTTTTTTTAAATCCAAGTGTGCATATCTTTTTATATGTTATTGTAAAACACAATTAGTTTCAAGGAACATTTCCAAAATTTAAACAGTCTTTGAGACTTTCAGGAAATTTACCAAAGTTGGAATTGCCATATTTGGAATCCAAACATACAGTATTGTTCCAACTGTTATACTAATACATAATAAAAAGCTTCGCCGAGCACAGCATGATACGACCGCAGTTGTCGACAAGTGTTCATTTGGGCAAGTATTGACACACTACTAAAGTGGACACAATAATGTGCTGGACACAGTAATTTGCTGGACACAGTAATTTGCTGGATACAGTAATTAGCTGGACACAGTAATATACTGGACACAGAAATTAAGACCCTTGTAGCAGGGAAACCGTAAGTCCCAGCTTAAATTTGGAGAGAATCAAACGGGTTGGAAATTTGTTAAGGAATCCAAACAAAAAAAATGTTGTAATTTGACGAGAAATAAAAAAGTTCTATTTTTGGAGTTAGCACCACTTTGGCCCCTAATAGCTCGGAAACGGTAAAAGCTATGTTAAATCCGTTGACATACTATCGGTGCGGAAGTTCATAAGGAACATAATGAAAAAAACAAAACCAAAATAAGATGAAAAATAAAAATTTGACAAACAAAAAAGAGAAGTTCGTTTTAGCCCTTTTAGCCCCTTGTAGCTCAGAAACCGTAAGTCCTAGCTCAAATCGGTAAAAATTTTCTGAGTTGGAAATTTCATAAGGAATCCAAAGAAAAAAAACCCGTTGAAATCGGACGAGAAATAAAAAAGTTTTTTTTTTTTATTTAGCACCACTTTGGTCCCTAATAGCTCGGAAACGGTAAAAGCTACGTTAAGTCCGTTGAATACTATCGGTGCGGAATTTCATAAGGAACATAATGAAAAAAACAAAATGAAAATAAGATGAAAAATAAAAATTTGACGAACAAAAAAGAGAAGGCAGTTTTAGCCCCTTTTGGCCCCTTGTAGCTCCGAAACCGTAGGTCCTAGCTCAAATCGCTTAAAATTTCATGAGGAATCAAAAAAAAAAAAACCCATTGAAATCGGACAAGAAATAAAAAAGTTCGTTTTTTTGGATTTAGCACCACTTTGGCCGCTTATAGCTCGGAAACGGTTAAGGCTATGTTAAATCCGTTGCAATATTACAGTTGCGGGATTTCATAAGGAACATTATGAAAAAAATTTGATTAAAATTGAACAAACAAGAATGTGTCCTCAGTACACGAATGCCCAACTCGCACTATCATTTTCTATGTTCAGTGGACCGTGAAATTGGGGTAAAATCTCTAATTTGGCATTAAAATTAGAAAGATCATATCATAGGGAACATGTGTACCAAGTTTGAAGTCGATTGGACTTCAACTTCATCAAAAACTACCTCGACCAAAAACTTTAACCTGAAGCGGGACAGACGGACGAACGAACGAACGGACATACGGACGCACAGACCAGAAAACATAATGCCCCTCTACTATCGTAGGTGGGGCATAAAAATAAATCCTCTACATCATATTTAATATAAACACTTATTTTGCCCTTTTTGGCCCCTATTTCAGGAACCGGCGGGGGCATAACCCCCAAAAACAATCCTAAGCTGTATTTTGTGGTTATATTCCTTGTGTTAAAATTTCGTAGCATTTGCTCTATCAGAACTTAAGTTATTGTCCGGAAACCATTAATCTGGACGACGACGACGACGCCGACACCGACGACGCCAACGGACAGGGGCGATACCATTATACGAACGCAAAATTTTTGCGGTTGTATAAAAAGTTAGTTGCTTGGATCATAATCATACCAAAAGATGTCGCATATTAATCATTTGGTGGGAAATCATTTTGCCCTAAGGGCAAAGTTCAAAATTCCGAAACCTTCGACACAGACAACTTTCATAGTACTACTTATACACTTATAATTTTCATGTTTCTACCATGAAAGGTGTAAGAGGAGTTTTGCAGAATCGATTTTGTCATTATTTTTAACCCTTAGGAATATGCCCTCAGGGCTTGCAGGCAAAATACCATGCCACTGCTAGACTTGGTACCCATAATGGGAGGTCATACTGTTGGAACCAACTTCCTATTGTAAATAGTTTGGAAGATTTCACCATTTTCTGCCTATCTCAAAAACGAAATTTCGCTCATAAATTTGCCCTAGGGCATGAATTTCATACCCTGATCACATACTCTAACATGCTACCAAGTTTCAAGTTTCCATCATTTCTAGTTTCTGAGATTTTGCATGACATTACATACATACAAACAGACGGACTGCATTACATACATGACATAATCCCCCCGCTTTCGCTTAGCAGGGGGGATAAAAACAGCACTTGACAATATTTATACCCTCTTCTTCATTGATAATATTCTCTTCTGAATCGATGAACTGTTCCCTCTCAAAATCTTCTTCTGCCTCTACACCTTCCATCTGAGTATTTCTATCTTCTTCTCTGTCTATTTCTAACTCTTTCTCTGAATAAGGAAAGATATTTCATTAACTAACATAAATTGCTTACCTGGATAGTCTTAACCAAACATATCAATGGCTAAATATAGCAATTTTAATGCCGTTTTAATTTTTTGTGTGTGATCTATGCATTCTTTTAGTAACAATTTTGAAGATGACTGAATAAAAAAAAAACTAGAGGCTCAGGTGAGCATCAAGAATTGCCCATGGCAGCCAATTTTGTTGTCCAATCAGGACGAAATGAGGCAATTTTATAACAGACCTTACATAGATGCATCCTGCCAAGTTTGATTCCATTTAGCCCAGCGGTTTCAGAGGGGAAGATTAAAGTGTGATAAGTTATGATAGATGTTTCATGGTGGCAAAAGCTCACATTACCCTAATAATAATCTATAAAGCAATCAACAATGCTCATCTTTCATACATGTTGTCTGAAATAAATTAAATATTCTGCAATCATGGACTAATGCAAAACATATTACAATTAATCATTCAATTATTAAACAGAAATCAAAAACACATGTTTCTGAATTCACAATTCCATTTGTTTCTTTGGTAAAACTCTAAATTTACCTGAATCAGAGTCCAAAATGCATTGCAGTTGTTCTATTACCCTGGGCCTACTTATGACGTACTGCATCACCACAGATGGATTTGCATCTGCAAATCTGGTCCATTTTTCTTTAACTGAAAATATAAGATTTTCATCCAATGATAAACAGAGGACAGGTCTGAGCTTTTTTTTTGCAAAGGTTTATTTTGCCTCTCAAGCTTAAAATGACTTAATTGACAGTCCAAAATAACATTTGAAATTACAGATAATTTTATCAATACAAACTGAGGTGCTCAACAACCTACTTTGTTGACTACTCAATAACCTATATTGTGGTCAACACAGGAATTGTGTTACCAGTAGCTTGCTTCATACAGTAATGTGTTTGATATGCTTACTTTCTTGACAGTCTAACTTGCTTGCCACGATTATGTTGGTAGTTCACTATTATTGAAATATATTGGAAATCAGAATTAGAATAAACAGCTGCGCCACAAGTGCAATATACGCCCATTCCGAATTTTTTTTATAGTTCATTTCAAAACATATGCAGTGGAACCTGTCTTATCCGACACACCTCGGGACCAGAGAAATATGTCGGATTGGACAGGGTGTCGGAATACTCGGGTTTCACATTTGATAAAAGTGAAATAAGCATGTAAGATACAAACGTGGGCAATAACACCCAAAATAGGTTTTACTAAGGAGATCCTTTAAAGAAAAATAGTGTTTATGAAACATTACACCACGTCAAGTACGAATTCCCAAGATCTCGTAAATATTTAGTACGATAAATTTCAGTGAGATTGACAAGTTCTTAGAACATTTACAGTGTTAGTCTTCATCAATTGTTTAACTATTTTCCCAGTCATGGTTATTTGTATCATTTAGTCGGAATATTGTCTTCGACACTGGTTACATAAAGTAAACTGTCAAAATGAAATCGTTTCACAGTCCAATTAGAAATATTTCTTCGTCTGGATTTTTTTCCCCAACAATTTACTCACATTGAATTAAGAAAGACATTATGAAAAGTATGTATTAAGATTTATATATTTTCCATATGTTGTAGAAATGTTTTTATCCCGTACTGAGCCTCAAATTTCCTATCCGATCAATAAAAAATAACAAGATATTTGTGTACACAGGTAATGGATTAAATTACCTTTAATAAAAATGCATGAAATACACCTGACTGAATTATGATTACCTTGTTTATAAATTGATTAAGGAGATCAAAGGGTCGGATTAAACAAGTATAATTAGAGTACTTATGAAGGCTGGGACTTGAAAATGCTGTCGGATTACGGAGTAGACGGGTGACGGAATACAGAAGATTTTTTAACAAAGAATGTTAAAGAAAACTTTCGGGACCAGTAAATTTTGTCAGATTTCACAGGATGTCGGAATATTCAGGTGTCGGATTAAGCAGATTCGACTGTAATTATCAGATCATGTCTATTTCAAACAAAACAAAAGAAGAAACACTATGTGAATTTTAAAAGCAAACAGACAATTATTTTTATAAAAATAAAATTTAATAAAATAATGAAAAAAATAATAAATTAAATATAGAACCAAAAAAAATCTAAATGAAAATAGGAAAAAAATATTCTTTAGTTATTCACAAAAAAAAAGTAAGTTACTTAGTCCGCTCCCAACTCCAGAACTCTAAAAGGACAATAGGGAAAATAACAAAAACCAAAGGCATTTACTCTACATAGGACCTACATGTAACATCATGTTAAAATTTAGTAAGAATTGGTCAAAGTAAACTTGAGTTTTTGTGAAAAATGTCAATTTTCAATGAACAAAGTCCCATAACTCTTGAACGACAAAAGTGAAAATCAATGAACCGTAACAAGACTCAAACTCAATCTGTAACATCAATAAATATCTATATACCAAAAATCAGTTCAATATCTCAAGGTGTTTAGTAAAAAAGTCTGGAAAACTGGTTGTTGCGCAACAAGTCAGAATGACAAACAAGGGTAAAACTATATGTCCCGACCACTTTGTGGCGGGACATAAAAAAGTGCTGAAAACTTCAAATTCACTGTAATTTTCTAAGTCCGAGGGCGTAACTTCCGTAAAAATTATTCAACCACAACCAAAGTAGAACTTAATCTGTAACTTCTCATGATAAGACCACATACCAAAAATAAAATCAATTGGTTGAACATTACAAAAAAAAGTGTGGAATACTTAAAATTCACTGTAATTTTGTATGTATAGAAATATTTTATATTTTGGGCCACTTTTACCTTTAACCTATGTCTTTTACTTTTTATTGTTTTGTATGTTTTATATTTGGTTTGTTTAGCCCCACTGCCAGTGGTTTTACATTTACAATTTCTTTGATATTAAATTTTTCTATGTCCAAGGGCTGTAGCTTCCGTGAAAATCATTGAACCGTCACCAAACTCTAATTTAATCTGTAACTCTTCATAATAAGGCTACATACCAAAGATATTATCATTTGGTTGAAGCATTAACAAAATAAAGAGCTACGCCAAGCGCAGCATGATACGACCGCAGTGGTCGAACAGGTGTTCATTTGGGCAAGCATTAATGACACACTACTAAAGTGGACACAATAATATGCTGGACACAATAATATGCTGGACACAGTAATATGCTGGACAGAGAATTCTGATTAGTAATAAAAAAACTTTTTTTTTGTTTTTTTTTTATTTAGCACCACTTTGGCCCCTAATAGCTCGAAAACGGTAAAAGCTATGCTAAATCTGTCGTACTCTACTGTTGCAAAAGTTCATAAGGAACATAAAGAAAAACTAGAAAATGTGTCTGTAAGCCACAGATGCCCTGCCATTAAGATCAATATGAGGTTCCATGTTGTCTGATGTAAAAATTGACCAAAATGCTGCTGAAAAGAGCTGTATGGCAAATTTAAACCAAAGTCACTCAAGCATAAGATATGTCAAAGTGACCAAAAAGAGGTCAAACTGTGCTGCACTGTGCAAGAATACTACAACAGTGTAATATCATTGATACACTACCACAGATTCCGAGAAATGGCAGTAAATGCAAAACTTAACCAAAATCATTCAAGCATAAAATGTAGGTCATGGTATTCTAGAAGATGCTGAACTGTGCTGCACTATGCAAGGACACTACAATACATTAATATCATTGATATACTACATTAGGTTCTTGAGAAATAATCCTCGACACAAAACTTTACCAAAATCACTGAAGCATAAAATGTAGGTCATAGTGACCAAAAAGATGCTGAACTGTGCTGCACTAAGCAAGAACACTACCAATAGTCTAATATCATTGATACACTACCATAGGGTTCTGAGAAATGGACCTATACACAAAACATAACCAAAACCACTGAAGCATAAAATGTAGGTCATATTGACCAAAAAGATGCTGAACTGTGTTGCACTAAGCAAGAACACTACAACAGTCTAATATCATTGATGCACTACCATAGGGTTCTGAGAAATGGACCTAAACGCAAAACTTAACCAAAATCACTCAAGCATAAAATGTAGGTCATAGTGACCCAAAAGATGCTGAACTGTTGAACTGTGTTACACTACATAGGAACACCACAGTGGTGAAATATCATTCATATATTACAATAGGTTTCTTCACAATGGTCATTTATGAAAAAAGTTATTGAAGTCAATCAAGCATGAAATGTAGGTCAAATTGACCCAAATGTTGTTGATCAATGTAGTACTATTTAAGAAGAATATACTGATGAAATATCATTGGTACATCATTATCACATTCTGAGAAATGGACCTTAACGCAAAACTTAACCAAGATCGGGACAGACGGACAAGGGTAAATCTATATGCCCCTTTCACTTCGTGGCGGGGCATAAAAAACAAAACCAAAATAAGATGAAAAATAAAAATTTGAGGAACAAAAAAGAGAAGTCTTTTTTAACCCCCTTTAGCCCCTTATAGCTCAGAAAATGTAAGTCCTAGCTCAAATCTGTTAAAATACACTATGTTGGAAATTCATAATTTGCTGTTATACATTTTGAAATTGTTTAAAACACTAAGGTTTTTCTACTTCAAGGCATAGGATTTCCTTGGTCTTATTTTGGTGCCCTGTTTCGGTATATTTTGGGTTTATAAGCTCTTCAACTTTATAGTGATTTTGGATTTGCATAGTTTTAGATACATGTAAGAGCGTCACTGATGAGTCTTTTATAGACGAAACACGCGTCTGGCGCAGAAAAAATCTTGCCTTGAACTTTGATGTGATTTTTTTTTTTAACACCATGATGGTTTTCACTGCTGGTGGAGGTATTCTTCCTAGAGGTTAACCCGCTCCGCTAGTCAACACTTCGGTGCTGACATGATTCATCAAACTAAATGTGCTGTTATAAATTTTGAAATTGTTTAAAACAATAAAGTTTTTCTACTTCAAGGCATAGGATTTCCTTGGTCTTATTTTGGTTCCCTGTTTCGGTATATTTTGGGTTTATAATCTCTTCAACTTCATAGTGATTTGGATTTGCATAGTTTTAGATAAGAGTGTCACTAATGAGTCTTTTATAGACGAAACACTCGACTGGCGCAGAAAAAATATTGCCTTGAACTTTGATGTGATTTTGGTTATTTTTTGACTGGAAAATGTAATTTTAAGAATTGAATGCAGATTTTTTGCATTTTATGGGCGTGTAAAAGCGTTGACCGTGCGCACATTTTTTGTATGAAGCGCTTCCACGCTTTATATAAAATGTGCTTCGGTCAACGCTTTTACACGCCGATTAAGTACAAAAAATATGCATTCAATTCTTAAATCAATGTGCATATAAACATGATAAACATCATAAACTCACAAGATTCCACAGGTGCACACGTCTTTCTTGTTATGAAATTTTTTATCCAGGTGTAAAGTCTATTCTTTTCTTTCCTTTTCCTTGAATTCTGTCCACAACTGTCCTTCTCATCTAGAGGGGGACTGTCATACTTGGTTCCTACTTCCTAAAGATAACACACATGAAAATCAATATTCAGCAGTTACAAAACTGTACACTAAATAATAATATATGTATGCAAGAGCAAAACAAGAAATCTGTGTGAACTGATGCTTATTAGTGATACTCCGCTCCCGAACTTTGGCGCTAAATACGGAAAATTGAATAATAGATAGAAATAAAATTGTATAATAATAACATCATGAAATAATGGGTGAGATATCACTGATGAAGATGCGTGTCAAAATTCTTTCAAATCTCCTTCCCAAGGGTATGAAGTTAAACTTGTAAATGTATCATGTGTATTGAGTCTGCAATGAAATTCTTGTTCCATATTAAATCTAACTTGAAACTATGAGCACAACTCTATACCCCACCCCTTTTTCCCTCTCACTTTCCTAACCCTATAAGTCATGAGACTTACATCTGATATCGCAAGAAGTTCATCTTCCAATGATACAACCACCTAGGCTCTACAGTACAAAAGCTATGCCAATGATACAACCACCTAGGCTCTACAGTACAAAAGCTATGACATGAAGAACATGAAGAAGAAAAGCTTTAAAAATTATAAAGAAAAAAGTGGATGACATTTTACTATCATGAAGGTCAAGGGTCACATTGACCTAAATTTGGTACGTGACACATCATCTTCGTTTTGCTATCATGAAGATCAAAGTCAAGGTCATTGTGACATAATTTCATTCGTGACACATCCACCTCCCGTATATGATTCATCCACATACCAAGTTTGATAATCCTACAATGTAGGTACTAAGGTACAAAAGTTCTGCTCAGGACAATGAGCAGGACGGATGGACAGACAGACAGACAGACAGAGGTGATTCCTATATACCCACACAAACTTCATTTGATGGGGTATAAAAACGTCAAATAATGCCTTCAAGTTTTTACATGATGTTAACAGTCTACAAACAAACATTTGGGACCATCTTATATTCTTACAGGGTATAAAAAATTGTCATGCATGTCCATCAGACAAACATATATTCCTAAAATTGAACAACCCGTCAACAGTAAAAACAGCAGTCTACATGTAGTCAAAATCTTTTTACTACCTGTCTATATCCTACTATAGTACAAACCTGAACAATGTCAGTTTCTGTTTTCATTTCCAGATATATTTTTAAAATATATATCTCCAGGGGTGATGTCTTTGGTGTTTTTTTTATGACTTCCATCAATTTTTCTTCAAACAAGATAAATGGGGATGTAGGTGCCATGCTCATAAACTATAAAAAAAATAAACACAGATTTGTTACAACAATCATGACAATATCATCTTTTGAGGAGAAAAACGTCACATTTTAGCAATGCGTATTGCACACATATTTGTGTCAGGATGTTAATGCTACAGATACATGTAGTGAATGGGCTATTCCAGAAATAATCCATACCCCCCCCCCTATAGAGGGTACATGGGGTTCAGAAAAAAATCCATGGAAAATTTGGGATGTGGTTCAGAAAAAAATCTGGAATTCCATGTCGGTCCTATAGAAGGCAAAAAGATAAATTAAAATATTCCATGGAAAATTATGCTGTTGTTATTAGAAAATTTCTGGAAATCCAGAGCATCCTATAGAAGGCAACAATAAAAGTTTAAAAATTCCATGGAAAATCTGGATTCTAGTCGCTTTCAGTAAACTTAAGATAAATTTGTGCTTGTATGTATATCTGTAGTTCATTAGGTAATTCTAAAGCCCTATGTATCTTTACAAACAATGTACCAGAAATTTAAAGTGGTTTAATAGGTTTTTGCTCGTTGTTGAAGGCTGTACGATATTCTTAAGTGGTTAATTTTGTATCTTTTGATCTCTGGTGGGGAGTTAGTACAAATAATTATGATGTCTAGGAAAGCTATTTTAAGCTTTTGCTTTGACGCCTTCCAGTGGATGTGAAAATTGAAAAATACCCACAGCAGATGGCATGATTATCTTAACTATTGGAGAGTAGTCTTATTGGCAATTTGGAAATGATACCACATTTTATTATTTTAATACTACATGTATAAAGTGTGTCCATACATGTTGTAAGCCAGAGTTGTCAGTACTGAACTTAAGTCTGAGAGTTGTAAATTTGAAATTGTTTGCAATAGGACCTAAAAAAAAATAAAAAAATGTACATTTGTTCATGTACCTCAGCTTCTAACATAACATTCAGGGGATATGATATTCATGTAGATATTGATAGTGATAATACTTCAAAAGAAATGCATACTTTCAACACCACATGACATGTTTACTATTACATTTGTAATCTTATTGGGACAATTCACAACTTCTAATTGGAGATTGAGATAATAATATTTCCCCTCTTTTCTTTTACCATGGAAGTTACATGTACATGCATGTATATCAGTATATTGGTATTATAGAACTTGTTTGCTTTTTTGCATTTTCATAAAACATGTGTTATCATGGTTATGGTCATGGCATTAAGGGAAAAAATTCTCAGAAAATAAATGCCTGTGATTAAAAAAAATATTTTGAAACTTGCATTTCTAGAACTAAGTGAAATTAAATTGATATGAATACTGTGTATATTATAATTTATTCATGACAAAAATGATAAAAAAAAAACCTTTATAAACATAACAAATGGTTCTAACATCCAAATTCCACTAATTATATTTAACTTTTGATTTTGTAATCAAACTTGATTATAGACCCATAGTTATCTTTTTGTTTCAAGTTTGTTTTTTATTGTGAAGGAGTCATATTTTAATGCAGCTATAAGGTTTATGATAAAAAATGTAAAACATCCATACTAAGAAATGAAGAATCAAAAGAAATGACTAAGTAAAAATACTGGATGTTGATAACAAATCAAGATTTTTACAACTATTTACAAGTCAGTGTTTTAATGGTTTTAAAATAAAAACAAAATCATAGTTCACTATCTGGATTTATAGGGTTTTATTTACAATGATTTATGTTCTCTACAAGTATGTTTGTATTGAAATTTGTGAGAAACCACACACCAGGACCTACTGCTTTTCATAGTTGTTGAGGTTGAAGATTATTTTATCTAGCCATCTAGTTGACAAACAATCAGTAATTAAAAAGCTTTAAAGAAGTCCCACTGTGAACACATGGCCATTTCTGTGGACTTTAATTATATCATAATATACTACATGCAATTACTTGAACCACATGTTATAAGACAAAGGAGATAAATACTAGGAACTATGTATCCACAATCCCTTGCTCTGCAAAAACAAATATTTAGTCTCAGTTTTAAAATTAGAAAAGTTTATTTTTTTATTATTTAAATTGTTATTTTTTCCGTTTATTTATCAATCATTATAATACATTGACTCTATTTGTCTAAGTGGATTAATATGATTACATCTATTATATGAATATGTTTTGAATATTTATACATAATGTATCATCTTTCAGTTCCATAACTTATCTTAACTTTAAAAATGTTAAACATGTATACATTTAAAAAATCAAATGTCATTCATATTATACAAATTTAGAGTTTAACAATTGTTTAAAAGTTTTGTAATTTTCTTTAATTTCATGATGTTTTAGGAAATTATAACATGTAAAGAAATACAGGAATTTGAAAACAATAAGAAATTATATAAATCGTTCCCCAAAGAAGGATTGTTAGATGTCTAGATTTGGCGACTTTAGTTGCAGGCGACAAATAGAAAATTGTAAAACTGCATGTACAGGAAATTATATGAGATTAGAGACACATTTATTTTGTAATGTATTGTGAACTAATTTATAATTTTTTTAAAAACCATTTGTATTTGGAGAAAACATTTTCAAATTGTGACTGTGGTATGAGAACATTAAAGGAGTAGGTCCGGTAAGGGCAGATTTTGGCCCCAAATTTCAGTTTCATCTAACGAGATATTTAGGACACTTTTTAAACACTTAAGTGTATATTTCAATTGATTCGATTAGTTTATGTAAACGATTTTAACTGATCAGTCATTAAAAACGCTCCGATTGAAGCTTAAATATGAAAAATCTAACAAATATGCCAAAAAACGTCACTTTTCAGATGGTTTTCGTCAAAAATGAAAGTGGCCGCATCCGTGTTCATCCTCAACCTTTATATATGTTATGTATTATCATCAAATACAACTTACATTTTAATATTATGAATGAACACGAATGCGGCCACTTTACAATACGCACATTTAAAATTCAGTTCAAGAGAAGTCCGAGTCTGATGTCAGAAGATATTACCAAAGAAAATATTTAATCTCCTGAATAAATGTCTCAGAATATTCACATGACATTCATATTTACCAAGCCAAAATATGAAGAAACTCGCCCCTTTACCCTCGTTACCCGTAATGCTGTATACATAACTTCTCTTCATTAGAGGCTGCATTATCTAAGCTTTAGACGGAAACTGTCTAAAATTTAACTAAAATGCTATAATTGTGAAGATTTCAGTAATTTAGCATGACTTTATGATGCTAGTACACGATATTTGTACATTGTATTGTCAAAAACAGCACATATTTATGTAGCAGAAGCATTCTACTTTCCAAAAAATAGCTAAAAGATTACATTTGCTCAATTTTGCAAAGCTGCTTAATTTTGGAGCCAAAAAGGGGTCTTACTGAACCTACTCCTTTGATAACTTCTCAAATTTCATTCCAGTATACAATTTTTTTTTGTAGAAAATCAGTCATTTCTTATTCAAATTTATATTGAAGATTTTATAATATAAATATAAAGATAACATACATACTAAACAAAAATTTTGTTTTACAAAAAAAAGGGGGGGATGTCTGGAGCTTATAAAATTCAAAACTCAGAAGATTTTGCCACTAGCTGATTTTGATAACCAATATAACAATCTATTTATGTTGAACCATGGAAGTATTATATTGACAGGAACTACAACGATTTGTTAGCACTTATTTATAACCCGGGGAGCTCTGTAGAAAAGATATGGAAACTGACTAATTAGTATGTTATCGTTAATAGCCCTTTGTGACCATGTGCGATGCCGCCGTCCTAAATTGACCAGACATACTTTCATCACGTGGTTTTTATTGCGAAAGGTTATCTCTAATACCTGTCGGAAAACCCCTTTGTTTATTTCAATCTCGTCTGTGGTCTTTCAGAATTATTCAATTTTTCAAAACAAATCGACTAATGTACAAAACAAGAAAATCGGACGAGAACTTTGAATACTACAACGTTTTGAAGTGGTGAGTGACAATATTTCATTAGTTTGTGGGTTAAGTTTAAATCGTAATTAAGGTGTGTTCCGGTTACCGCCGGTTAAAAATAAATATATTTGATAAAAATAATTACTGTGAAGTTTCGAGTAGTCTATATAGTTAAGGTACTGGATAACCCTGGAAAGTAGAAATTTCCAGTTTAAAATACGAAAATTAATCGAACAAGTACCAACATCAACAAAATACAGAAGAAGAAAACAGAGATCTCACTTCGTTGTGTAGCTATTTATATAATGTTGGTTAATATCTTTTTAATTGTGAATATAAAAACTTCATGTCTACCCGCAATTGAAAGACCTTTCCGATCATATAAAGCCATGGTCAGTATTTTATCATTTGAACATGTATGACTATGCCAATATATATACTAGCCAAGATTTAAAAAAAGTCTTTATGACCCGAGTATTGTTTTCTCACAAGGACAAATCTTAAAGTTATCAACTTCTACTGTAAATCTTATACTTTATATATGCACTTAAAAAACAAGGTTTAATGTCTATTTCAAAAACGTAAACTGAAACTGTTTTACAGTGCACTTAACATATACATGTCCATGAAATCAGAAATCAGTGATGTATATTTGGCAGTCAGGATATTTCATATATCAGTGGCGGATGCAGGAATTTTCGAAAGGGGGGGGGGGTGCTAGCCCAGGGCAAAGGGGGGGTGCAAAACATATGTCCCGATTCAAATGCATTGATCTGCCAAAATAAAGGGGGGTGCGCACCCCCGGAACCCCCCTCTGGATCCGCCACTGTATATAATAATATACGTAAAGCCTTATTTAACATGGTGTTAAACCAGCCCTGGATTTGGAGTAAGTCTTATAATTGCTCTATAATAAAATTGTCTTTTTTTAAATCTTGATTAAATCGGCTCAATTTTCAATATGTACAGTCCCGAAATATGAATGAAATACATGCCACTGGACGTAAGACAAACAACTTTCAATCACAACTTATGATGTGCTTTTTCTACCCTTCAACCCTTTAAAACAAATCCAAAATAGTCTTTTTTTGTCAACAGATATGGTAAAAAATGGACCCAGACTATAACTGTCGTTTATGTGGAACTACAGAAAAGAGAACTGCTCACCACCTATCATACGAAAAATCAAAATATGCTAGAGACATTAAACTCTCACTAAACATTGATATTCAAAATGATCCAAGTGATTTTCCAAAATTTATTTGTATTAGTTGTCAATCTAAGTTGTATATATGTTGAATCATTGCAAACTAGATTTCGCAAAAAGACTTGTTTTTGACATTAGTGCCCTTGAATCTTTCTCTTTTGTTCCATTGCGCTTTAGCGTGCTGTACCATCGTACTTAAGGGAACAAACAAACATCGCACTTTAGCGTGAGACACCGTCATACTTTAGCGTAGACCATTGCACTTTAGCGTGACCATCGCACTTTAGAGTACCATCGCACTTTAGAGTCCTACATGTATAAACAAGAAGATGTGGTAAGAATACCAATGAGACATCTCTCAACCCAAATCACAGCGCATAAAAAGTTAACAGGTATAGGTCAAAAACATGGAGCCTTGGCTCACACCAAGCAACAAGTTATAATGGGCCCCAAAAATAACAGAAAACCAACTGTGGAATCTATATGAAAAAAAAAGAAACCAGAAACATGAACAAGTTACTACACCAACAAATGACAACCACTGAACAATGTCAATGGCATCTGACTTAGAAAAGGTGCATAAAAAAATGTAGTGTTTTAAACATTACAACAGGAGCCAACCTTCACCCTTACCAGAGACCGTAATGTATCATAACAATATAAAAAGACCCAAGATAAATTATCCATTGAATGATTGTACATTTGAAATGGATGAACTTGATCACAAAGACATTTAAACAAAAACAAGTAAGCATACAGCTGCCATACACTGAATGAATGCCAGTTTGATCTAATCATCTACATGTATGACACAAAAAAAACAATATTAAAACTTATATGTTTCATGAAAATTGTTTATCTGGAATTTTTCTGTTGGAAATTAAATTTGTCTGGAAATATTTATTTCCACAGGATATTTTCTTGGAATTTTTAGTATTATTCTCATTTTTTTCCTGGAATATTTTTTAGAATTTTTGAAATAATCTGGAAATTATTGACAACTTACAGAATATTTTCTTGAAAATCTGAGATTTTAACAGATTTTTTTTTCTAGAAATCCTTAACCTTCTATAGGGGGGGTATGGATAATACTGGAATAGCCCAATACGGCAATAGTGAATAATCAACAATAAGGGATTCTACACTTCAAGAGGATTTTCCAACTGAAGTGGTTCATCTGGTAAAGGTGGAAAATACGGGGGGGGAGGGGTCCGCCACTGTCTCACCATTCCTCCATAATTATTTTTATGGTTGTGTTTCCTATTCTTATCGTTGCGTTTTGTTGTTAGCGCCTTATGACAAATCCATTAAATATGTGCATGATGTGTACACTGGTTTTGCTGACGTATCTATTATACAATAAACTGCATATCGGAATCGGGTTTTGAGATCCGGATTGGACACGACTGGTGTGCGACTAAACCCGAGACTCGCCGAGCGTTTTACACTCCTACCTAGGAGTCTACTCCCGTATTCGGAAGAAGAAATATTTAAAATTTAACTGTCGAGAGTGGATAAATATCGTATTACACGAGATTTGGTGGTGGAATCTGTTTATCTAATGATTTTCTAACAATACGCAGGCAAACTTATTCCTTCTTTGCGACTGATCTGCAAAAAGATGTGTTCTTTCTATGTGATGTCATCAGGCATGGTCGCCTTTTTTTCATGCCGTCACAATAGGAAATTCGGAGGAAAACAAGAAAATTCGACGTCATAATCGGATTTTAACCAATCAAGAACTGAGATCAAACGAAGCACACGTGGATTTTTTTTATACAATGGGTGCACTAGAAAGGGATAAATTGACTAAAAATTAGAGAAAAATATTTATAAAACTTCTGAGTAGTTGCTATTGTAGAGGGGGAGGACAGGGGGTACCCTTCTCCCTTCTTCCACCCCTCTTCTCCTTTCTCCTACCCCTCTTCTCCTTATTTTTTTTTTAATTTACCGGAAAAAAGAGAGATATTTTATTTTGTCATATTTTATTTTTTTGTCCAACTTTTTCTCCTTTCTCCCAGCCTTCCTCTCCTTTCTCCTACCCATTTCTCCTTTCTCCCACCCCCTTTCTCCTTTCTCCTACCCCCTTTCTCCTTGTCTCCCTTACCCCTGTCCTCCCCCTCATTGTACGTATTTTAAAAAATAACGATATTTTAAAATAAAAAACAAATAAAATAATTGTTGAAACTTCATTTAAAAAAAACGGCTATTTTTAGGTTGTCCCGCGTAACATATTTCAGTTATTGTAACCACTAAACTATGATTTTCGTCAAAACTATTTAATATTTTGAAAAACGTGTTTTTCCATTATTAAACAGAATAGTTCCTCCATTCCTTTATGCATTTTTATGACGTTATGATGACGTCATAGAAAAAAAAACGCGTTCAATACTAAAAGGGCAAATCTGTCCCGCGGGAAAAAAAATTGGGATTCCAGATTTGAGAATCAAAAAATATTTATCTAAAATGAAAAAAGTGTAGTATTTGTATTTACTACATCAATGTTAATTTGCTTAATTTTATGAATTTAAAGACAAATATCCTGAAACATGATATATGGTAATTTATGAGCGATTTTTCAAAGGCTTACAAGTTTGTCGCACCGTCATTTTTTAACTTAAAAACGAACTCAACTCAAATTTACGTCAATTGTTTGCTTATCACTGCTCTTATAATGGTAGAATTTATGATTTTTTAAAATGTTATTTTTCTTAAATTTTCAAAAAACTGAAATACATCAATTTTCGATAAGTAGTTAAAAAGCACCGTCGATTTTGCCGAGTCTTACAAGAATGTCGCACTTGCTTAAAAACAACGTTTCAGTCGAATTTTCGGTTTGAACGTTACGAAATATTCGCGACGTTGTGTTACGCTTACATGTACGAACATATCGCGCGTAACGCCTTAGACATATCCTATCATATATTTTTTTCACTATGTCTGACGGTATTTTGTACAGAATATTCTACAATCAGACAAAACTATATAAAACATAATTAAAAATTTTAAGATGTGCAAATCACAATGACATTGGTGTCCTGTATACTGACAGTGTAGTATATTCTTCAGGATGACAGTGTTCAATAATTTAATTGTTTGCATCTTTTTGTTGACGGTTTACCGTAGCGGTTGTTCAGGTGCAGAATGGTCGTTCGTTTAGATTAGTTGCCCTTGGAAAAACGCGTACACAATATTTTCCCAAAAGGTGTAAAGCAATTTTCAAAAACATTTTTTAATGTGTGGCAACATGTCAACATGTCATATTTGCTGTATTTGAAGATGTTTTTGATAATCAAATATCAAATGTGTATTTATTTGCCCTTGTGAAAAAATAAATTTACCAATATCTGTCTAATAGACCACAATAGATAAAAATATAGCTTGACTATACATTAGACAGGTCTGTGCCGATGATTTGTCATTAATTTTGTATATAGTGTACGGAAGTCATCGGGGTCGTTTGACCTCCAAAAAAATAGAAACACAAAATTAATATGCTACTACGTTACACAAATCCCTGAGTGTAAATCTGATGTCAATTTATATTTCCCAATAGATGTACATGTATATGTATTAAACGAGTACCAAGGTCCTAGCTGTAATATATACCAAATGAATGTGGTCTATGGTCCAATATCCAAAATCTAAATACAAGGTTAGATTCAGCATATCATAGAACCCCAAGAATTCAATTTTTGATGAAATCAAATAATGTCAATTTTAGACCTTTTAGACCTCAATGTGGACCAATTTGATAACCAGGACCAAATATTAAAAATCTAAATACATGATTAGATTCAGCATATTGAAGAACCCCATATATTCAATTAAATAATATGAACCTCATGAAGACAAAGCCTTCCAAACTATTTATGGCAATACATTAATTTATCATATCTGGGTATATGTAGGTAGAATAGTTTTGCACTTCCAGTCTTGAAGTAGTGTTGATGTGTATCTCAAGAAAACAAAGGCTGTCTAAAGTTGTGATGATAATACTTAGAATCCCAGTTGCTTACAAAGTATGTGTATATTTCTTTCACCACAAAGTATTTCTGTTAACAACTTAGTATCACTGTTCTCAAAGAAATTCTAATAACTTTCTAATCTAAAAATGTTTGCACTAGCTGTTTCCTCTCTTCTTTTTTTAAGAAAATTGTATTCTTTGCTATATGTAACAACTGCTTCTTTTTTGCGTAAATATACTTTTCTAAACCAGTGAATGAATTTCGTTCAAACAAACTTCCACAAATTAATTGGGTTTTCGCTTAGCAAATATTTGACTGTTCATTGCTATATATGGGGAGTGTATATGGTGTATCCTCCATTTCTTCTAAAATTTTAGAATTTATTGAAACTTTCTTAGATTAATTCTTAACCATGTTAACTATATAATGCCGTTGTATAATTTGTTTTTTTCCTAATGTGAATAGGCGTTGCCGTCAGTTCATATTGTTTTTCAGAAGATTGGTAGAAGATTATTTCTTTACCCTTTTAAAGTATATGTGCTTTTGAGACATTTTCTGACTCCTGTCCTGTTCAAAAGTTTGAACGATAAGCTGCAGATTCTTTTTGTTATCAGGGGGTCTCATTGTGGTGTGCCGATCCCGGATCCCGCTTACTGTTTTGTCACATTCCCGTTTCCCGCTTACACTATGTACGTAAGCAATTCTCATTTTTTTGTCATTTCCTGGATCCCGCTAGACCTCATTTCCCGTTTTCACGACACAATAATTTGACTTTCACGTTTCACGCTTACAAAATAATCGGCAATCCCGCGTCACGCTTAGACCCCAATGAGACCCATTTATCATAAAACTTGTCCTAGATTTTTTCTAAAGATTTTGATTGATTGGTATAGGCTTGCGAATTATGTGGACAGTTTTTTTTTTAATTACCATTGCTTACCATGCATGTACATATATTGTATATGTCACATGCCTTTTTTCCTCTCACACAATGCTTTGAAGGGTACATAGAAACAACTTATATCAGGGGTTAAATCAGCAATGTCTTGGGCTCATAGGTTAAATCAGCTTTATCTTGGACGAGTTCAAAAATCAGTGTGGATTACTTACTTTAAAAAGAATAATGCCCGTTGAAACATGAACTATTTGGGAAATTGTATACTAAGCGCTCTCATGTGTACAATTCTTGCCATATTTTTTTTTATGAAATAATGATTTCACCCAACAAAGGTAGGTGTGTAAATACATCATGGTGTAGAAAATCTATTTATATTTATAACATTTTAGTGGGGAAAACAAGCGGAAATGGAAATATAAAGGAAGATCACAAATTAAAAGGGTTTCCTTGTTAATGGTTTTAAGTACAATGTTATGTTTGGATTACCTGCTTTTAAATTATAATGTATAAAGAAATGTTGTACTGTCTTAAGGTGATTAGCTGTCATTGTATTTTTAGAAGTAACTGGTGTATTATGCATGATTGTTCTACCTCTGCTGTGCACGTGCTTAATGGCAATACAGCAAAAAACAGCTGTAAATGCACAATGTTAGGATCATATAGTGAACAGTGAAAATAAGTATTAACAAGAATGTGTTCATAGTACATGGATGCCCCACTCGAACTATCATTTTCTATGTTTAGTGAACCATTAAAAAAGGGGGTAAAAAATCTAATTTGGCATTACAATTGGAAAGATCATATCAAAGGGAACATGTGTACTATGTACTATTTCATGTGGACCATGCAATTTGGGTCAAAAGTCTGAGTAAGCTTTAAAATTAGAAAGATCATATGATAAGCAACAAGTGTACTAAGCTTCAAGTTGATTGGACTTCAGCTTCATCAAAAACTATACCTTGACCAAAAACTTTAACCTGAAGCAGGACCGATTCTATTTGAATGAATTAATGTTGATGATCATTAATGACCCATCCAATAAACGGATAACCTAGAACAACAGATTGTGACACCTGATGTTACTGTTGATTAGCTTGGAGTCGTAAAGAAAGCCAGGTAAAATTTCGTTATTGGCGGATCATATCAATACGAACAAAATAATATACAATCCATCTTCTAAAAAAGGCAGGGCGCCCTGGAAACTGTACAAAGGGCACAGGGCGGCACTCGGGTAAGGGCGGGTGGACCGCCCTGTGAAAAAGGACTAGCTTGAACACTGTCCATACACCAAATATAGTTGATTTATTGCATGTAGTATGTGATATTAGAACATTGATATTGAATTGAAAGTAAAAGGTTCAATGGGCCGGGTGTTTTATATATTATATATCATATCCATTTTACAATATCTTAACATTTAGATACAAAATGAAACATATTGTGCGCCATGTGGGAGCTTACATGTGTCACTCTATGCGACATTTCTGAACAAAAAGCGCAATTTTCAGGTCTCGTAGCCCAGCTGGCTACTGATCTTTATAAGTTAATCTCTACCTCTGAGATCATCATCTTCCCAATCACTGGATGTATAACCCACATCAATGGTTTAATAGCTTTAGATTTTCAGTAAGAAATAAATTTAAAGATACCTTTGTGCCCTGTAACATAATTTTCAACTTCAAAAATTAAAAAACTAATGCTAAACAGCCTATACAAGTCCTTGTTCTATTAAAGTGTATCAATCCCAATCCCAATCAATTCTATACTCATATGTTATTGAGGTCAAAGGGCCCCGTTGAATCCTGAGGTAGATGTGTTGAAATTCATTGTAGGTAACTAACAATATTTCAACGGGAACAGACCTCACCTTTCTTGGCTTCAGTGCATAGAGTATACATTAAACTATTTAACAAACATCAGTGTTTTTTTATGTATGATATTACAACATGTATAATTAAGATTTGGTGATCAGGAAGCTTGATAAATAGCAAGTACTCTTGACCTGAAATAAGACGAATGTGTTGTTTAAAATAAATAATGACAGTTAACTTCTGATTTAAAAATACGCTGTTTGTGTAAAAGAATTTCAAGGCCGACAACCCAATGTGAAAAACTGTATTTGATGTACATGTCGTGTTTGATTGGTCATTCATTCGTCTTAGTGCAATTCGGACAAAATGAGCCCCGAATGTAATTTTGAATAAAGACTTTTGCCTAATTGATGAACCAATCATTGTATTAAATGTGTTAAAGTTCTTTAATTTCCAAAGTAGAAAGTTATTCAAAGACGAATCTGACCTCTCTCAGTATTAAATAACTAATGTTTACAATAAAAGTGACATCACCTCCTCATTCTGCAATTCATAAACAAAAATCCCTACAGTTTGCCTAGACCCAAAGACCCAGGTGGGTAAAGTTATGAAACATTTTAAATTGAGGCCCAAAGTTGGGGTAGGGTGACCCTAGCAACTAGAGTGAAATTTAGAAAGACCCAAATTCAAAGAAAATGGGGGGGGGGGGGGGGGTAAAAGTATTAAAAAATTGCCACCACCTCTTCTTATACACGAAATACAATAAACAGCGTTGGTATGGCAATACTATAATATTAGTATAGTTAATTTCATAAAGTTTGATACAAATATGTTTTCTCTAATCTACAATGAAATAATATCTGTACAAAACTTTATGTTAACATATGGTTATTTTTCTACAAGTGGGTCCGTTATACCCAACCCTGCTTTCCTGCAATTATTTAGTCTCCAAAGTTTTTTTTTTATCATTTCTTCTTCTTCTTCTTCTTCTTCCCACTACGAGTCGAACTCTGTAGTAAAGTGTAATTGAATCGGGCGCATCTCAAACAGACAGGAGGCCACTCTTCTGGCCAAAAGTAAAAGTCCAGGAAATAAACTGGACGGTGTTTACAATAAAATATGATATTAATTACATCTATGTACACTGGTTATCCTGCTGTCTATTTCAGATGTGGCTGGGTCCAGGGGATGGTATTCACTCTGGCCCTGAAGTCCTCTAGAGATCCAGACTCCACTACAGATTCGGGGAGTTTATTCCATTCTCTAGTTGTTCTTGGGAAGAATGAGTGGTAGTATACATCCCTCTTCACTCTAGTTTTTCTAAATTTATGGTTGCCCCTGGTCCTACTGTCCCCTGTTGTGTAGTATTTGGCTGGATGAATGGCAATCATCTCGTGTTGAGTCTTGTAACACAGCACCAGACACTGTTTCCATCGTCTGTGTTGCAGTGATTCCCACTGAAGTTGGTCCAGTAGCTTAGTTACACATCCATGAGAGATTTTTTTTACTTAACGAGTAGCTAGTCTATCTGCTATCAATATCTATGTAGCAGCTAGGCTAGCTACACGTTCAATAGTCATAATTAAATCTATGTAACTTAAGGCTGACTGTTTTGTGGCATTTCTTGTTTGTGAGATTAACAAAGTCTCAACGTGTTTTATTTTTAACAAACTGTCCTAGGTGGTCGTCAGTAGCGTACACAACAAAACAGAAATGCATTAAATTCTGTCCTGTGAAGTTGAATAGACTATGCACGGGAAATAGTGCAGCCACGCATATTAGAAGCATTTTATGCACACAAGCGCCTTGAAATGTCATGCCGTGCATATACTCACATTGCACAAGGTATGTTCAATTTGCACCTTATGTATGTCATATTGTCCTTGGTCTTATGAAAATATTACTAGAGATAAGACCGTGGTGTCTTGTATATGTAATATATGGTCCATGGTCTTATGAAAATATTACTAGAGCTAAGACCATGGCGTCTTGTGTATGTCATATGGGGTCCCTGGTCTTATGAAATTATTACTAGAGATAAGACCGTGGTGTCTTGTGTATGTTATATAGGGTCCCTGGTCTTTGAAAATATTACTAGAGATAAGACCATGGTGTCTTGTGTATGACATATAAGGTCCCTGGTCTTTGAAAATATTACTAAAGATAAGATCGTGGTGTCTTGTGCATGTCATATAGGGTCCCTGGTCTTATGAAAATATTACTAGAGATAAGACCATGGGGTCTTGTGTATGTCATATGGGGTCCATGGTCTTTGAAAATATTACTAGAGATACGACCTTGGTGTCTTGTGTATGTCATATGGGGTCCCTGGTCTTATGAAAATATTACTAGAGATAAGACCATGGGGTCTTGTGTATGTCATATTGGGTCCCTGGTCTTATGAAAATATTTCTAGAGATAAGACCATGGGGTCTTGTGTATGTCATATTGGGTCCCTGGTCTTATGAAATTATTACTAGAGATAAGACCATGGGGTCTTGTGTATGTTATATGGGGTCCCTGGTCTTTGAAAATATTACTAGAGATAAGACCATGGCGTCTTGTGTATGTCATATGGGGTCCCTGGTCTTATGAAAATATTACTAGAGATAAGACCATGGGGTCTTGTGTATGTCATATTGGGTCCCTGGTCTTATGAAAATATTACTAGAGATAAGACCATGGTGTCTTGTGTATGTCATATGGGGTCCTTGGTCTTTGTAAATATTACTAGAGATAAGACCATGGCGTCTTGTGTATGTCATATGGGGTGCCTGTTCTTATGAAAATATTACTTAGGATAAGACCATGGGGTCTTGTGTATGTCATATAGGGTCCCTGGTCTTTGAAAATATTACTAGAGATACACCTTGGTTTGTTGTACGTTGCACCTTTTAGAAAAGGATTTTCAATTGTGTCCATGTCTCTGGTGATAACAATGTGTTCTTAGAGATGAAATGTGTTCTTAGAGATGAAATGACCCGCTCGGTTTATATCCTGTTACTTATTCGTTCCTTAATCGCTTTTAATACGCGTGATTTACGTTGCACCTTGAAATAAATCGTTTTTTAATTGTGTTCATGTCACTGGTGGTAATTATGTGTTCTCTGAGTTGAAAAACCCCTATTAGCGCCTATGTACCCGTTTCACCGCTACACTGATATCCTTTTAATTATTCGTTCCTTATTCGCTTATAAAACGTGTGTTATGCGTTTCGCTTTAACAAAAGAAATATTTTTGTGTCTCTGGTTGTAATTGTCGGTTCTAAAAGGTGAAATAACCCTAATAGAACATATCTTCCCGTTTCAGCGCTCGACTCAGTGATACCCTGTTACTTATTCGACCCTTATTCGCTTTTAAAACGTGTGTTATGCTTTGCACTTTAAAAAAGAAATGATTTTGTGTCTCTGGTGGTAACTGTCGGTTCTTAGAGGTGAAATAACCCTAAAAGAACATATGTACCCGTTTCAGCGCTCGACTGGTACCCTGTTACTTATTCGTTCCTTATTCGCTTTTAAAATGTGTGTTATGCGTTACACTTTAAAAAAGAAATAGTTTTGTGTCTCTGGTGGTAACAGTGTTGGTTCTTAGAGGTGAAATTACCCTAATAGAATATATCTACCCGTTTCAGCGCTAAAGTGATACCCTGTTACTTATTCGTTCCTTATTCGCTTTTAATGCGCAGGGTATACGTTCTTATAATACGTTTGTTGTACGTTGCACCTTTTAGAAAAGGATTTTCAATTGTGTTCATGTCTCTGGTGGTAACAATGTGTTCTTAGAGATGAAATGACCCTATTTGCGCGCATGTACCCGTTCCAGAGCTCGGTTAATACCCTGTTACCTATTCGTTACCTATTCGCTTTTTTACGTTTGTTGTACGTTGCACCTTTTAGAAAAGGATTTTCAATTGTGTTCATATCTCTGGTGGTAATAATGTGTTCTTATAGATGAAATATCCTTATTAGCGCGTATGTTCCCGTTCCAGCGCTCGGATAATACCCGGTTACTTATTCGTTCCTTATTCGCTTTTAATGCGCAGGGTATACGTTGCACTTTAAAATAAATCGTTTTTTAATTGTGTTCATGTCTCTGGTGGTAACAATGTGTTCTTAGAGATGAAATTACCCTATTAGAGCGCATGTACCCGTTCCAGCACTCGGTAAATACCCTGTTACCTATTTGTTACCTATTCACTTATAATACGTTTGTTGTACGTTGCACCTCTTAGAAAAGGACTTTCAATTAAGTTCATATCTCTGGTGGTAATAATGTTTTCTTATAGATGAAATACCCCTATTAGCGCTATTATTTTTATTGAATATTGCGGTGGACACGTTGCTTGTTTATGTGTTCTGTGTCATTTTGGTCTCTTGTGGAGAGTTGTCTCTTAAGCAATCATACCACATCTTCACATTTTTATATGTCTTATTATGTATATTTTATGTATATGTTCCGGACCATATGAGTATTTGGACCATACGCGTATGGTCATGACCATATGGGTATATACTGATATGGTCCGACCGTACGCGTATGGTCGGGGTAATTAACACTCTGTTACAGTTTACTTTTTTTAAATACTTCTAAACTCTGCATATGGTATGACCGTTCATTAAAAAGACGCTATCATGTAGGTAATTTTATTATTATATTATAATAAAAAGATAAGCTAAATAAAAATAAGAAGTTTCACATAGTTATTTTACTTAATTGTCAAATTTATAGTAAACACATTTTATACCGATGGTCATTACCGATGGTCATTACCGATTTGTTATTACGAGTAAATGGCAATAGGTCGACTAAAAAATTAAATACCAAAAACTTCTTAATCAACTGTTACATTTATATAAGAAGTCACTGCACTGGAAAGTAACATTCAATTAGTTTATTTAAGTTGTGTTGTGAAGATGGTGTATTGCAGTCATGTTACGATATTTGAGATGTAGAGCTTCTTAAAAACACCGTAGACATCGGAATGGCCAAAGAGCTCGGTATCACTGTATGCAGCTGCAAGAAAGGCTTGTTTTTCACTCGCAAACAAAATGTGTAAATGAAAACGATCGTGCACAAATTTCTTGCAAATGCAAAAAAGCTATGATACCATGTGGAAGTGAATGTCAACCAAGCCTACATGCACGAATGTAACTAGCGATGAAAACTAACTATGTCATCAATATTCAATTTTTACGAAGTTTTTGGATTATAAAATTAAAAAATTGTCATGTTTTTAGATAAAGTTTTTGTATTATTGAAACATTATATACCCTTCCGGAGCACCTGAGATCACCCCTAGTTTTTGTTGGGGTTCGTGTTGTTTATTCTTTAGTTTTCTATGTTGTGTCATGTGTACTATTGTTTTTCTGTTTGTCTTTTTCATTTTTAGCCATGGCGTTGTCAGTTTGTTTTAGATTTATGAGTTTGATTGTCCCTTTGGTGTCTTTCGTCCCTCTTTTATAATGTAATTTGAAAAAAAAATATACCTCATATGGTCCGGCCCGTTAATAACCAAATGAGTATTATACTCATATGGTCCGACCATACGCGTATGGTCGGACCATATGAGTATACGCATATGGTCATGACCATAAACGTATGGTCAAAATACTCATATGGTCCGGAATATATATAATGAACGCATTTCTAACCCTTTTGAAACCATAAAGCACATGCATATGTATAAAGAAAATTGCAAAAGATTTATATTTTTTTTATTAGATACTATAATCAATAACAGATAAGAATAACAATACATTAAATCATTCGAAAACTGTTCATCTCAAAATGTTTAAATGTTCAATAAATGTTCAATACTGTTCAATCACACAATTGACCACTGAGCGTTTTTCAGCTCTATTGTTGCTTATCTATTCTCTATATGAGCAATCTCATATTTGATTATTGTTTTTACATATTTTAATTCCAGTGAAATATAATTTAATTAGAGCCGGCTAAATAGCAAATTTGCTATTTTGCCGCTGCCAGTCAAATAGCCACTGCCTTTTTTTTTTACTATACATTCAATTTTTACTTGAGATCAACAATGTTAATTTTAGAACTGTATTTTCTTCAATTTAAGAACCTTGCTTAACTGCAAAAAAGATATGTTTTAGGAAAACAAAGTTCTCAATCACAACTTCGAAGATATTTATAAATATCTTGATCTTGGACTACTTGGTATTTTTTGCAATTTATTTTAATCTTTATATGATAATGTACTCCAAAGGTTAGTTTTATTTATAGACGAGATTAAAAAATGCAGAAGAATATAAGCTCTCTAAATATAAAAATGCTGTATATTATATTCCCATGAAGCATTTAAAATAAGAAAAGCAAAACCTGAACCTCGTTGGCATTTTGACTGTCCCTCTGGTATCTTTCGTCCCTCTTTTTTAGATATCCATGATTTATCCTTATTCTGTACATGGGATTTGAAAACTGACATGTATTCTTTTAACTTGCGAAAACCAAGAAAATGCTTATTTGGGCCCTTTTTGGCCCCTAATTCCTAAACTGTTGGGACCAAAACTTACAAAAACAATCCAAACCTTTCTTTTATGGTCATAAACCTAGTGTTTAAATTGCATAGATTTCTATTTACTTAAACTAAAGTTATAGTGCGAAAACCAAAAGTATTCGGACGACGACGACGACAACGCCAACCTGATACCAATATACGACCAAAAAATTAAAATTTTTGCGGTCGTATAAAAAAGTTAAAGCACTTTACCCATCTTGGTCGTTGGGTCCAAACAACCTTAGGTAATTCCCTATCATTTGTACTTATTGTTGACAAAGCTGTGCCGTAGGGAATTTTTGATAAATTAAAGGTGGAAGGTGGTAACACTACCCAAACTTTAAACCTTATAAAACCTTACCCACCTTGGTCCCATCATTTGAACTAAGTGTGGACAAAACCTTTCCCGATGGGATTTTTTTTTATGCATTGCAGAATAAAGGAGGTTGTTTCACCCTACCATAACTTTGGAACTCAACTAAAATAGTCCCACCTTTTACCACCTAGGGATTCGGGTCAAAGCAACCTTATGCAATTGGCTATTATTGGTACCGTGTGTGGATAAAAGCTTAGCATAAGGTTGTCTTAAACACATTTCATTTACCTTAAACTTCTCATTTCCTCTTGCTAAACTGCATCTGCTATGCTTTTTTAATATGTACACATGTATGAATTTAAATGAAAATTTAATTCACTTATTTTCATTCTTCTAAATAATCAAAATTTGTATTCATTGAAATGTATACTAAAGTAATTCAACAGTATAACCAAAATCATATATAAAATAGTGTATAATGTTGCAAAGCATGAGCCAATAAAAAACAGTATTGTGCCTGCACAATTTCTACTTTCAGAATGATAAAACAGAAAAAAACTATATTGACAATCCTGTGTATTGTTAGCTTAATTTTGTTGTAAAATTTAATATAGAAAATGTGGAAAAATGATGCAAATTTTACAGATCATAACTATAAAAGAACATTTTTGCTGTAAAATTAGTCAGTTGGCATTTCAACAACCAGGAGTATAGTTTCGTCATTTGATCGAAATAATTTGTTTAATACTCCCGGACAGTTCGCTGATTTGAATTTCATTATTTCTCAAAAGATCACAATTTGAAGTTCGTTCGTCGTCATTTGAACGCATTTTCGTCACAATTGATATAAATTGTCATCAAAAAACTTTGGACATTTCCATTTAAAAAATGACTTGAAATAAGTTCCTGTACTTTACATGATTAAACATATTTATCCTTGTCAACACAAATCACAAAAAAAAAATCACAGACACTGGATTTCTAATAGTATTTCTTTGTCTTTGGTGTCAATGAGGTTGCACAGGTTGAACATTAGAGCAACAAAAACTTTTTTTTTGTTCACTATAGCACTTGTTGTAAAAACATGAGATTGAATAAGATGCATGGTTGTCTTCTTTGAACAATTAAGTCAAGTATAATTCAATATGTGGAAGACGATCTAGATGATTGAGATAATGAAACAACCACTGCCTATTAGTATAAAACACAGTTGTCAGTGAATGCCTCGTACATGAGAGAGACTATGATCATGATGATATGATGGGATGTATACTGTTACAATCATCTAGATTTGGATATTCCTGAAATGAAAAAAAAATATATTTGAAGAAGTATTACAACTTTAGTTATAGCTAAAAATGGCAAAGTTTACTTAAAACTACTAATTAATAAGCAGGTTGTCTGATTCATTTGAAAATGTCAGGGCAGACAGATCTTGTCCTGATTAACAATATTACTCCATGTCAGATTTGATGTAAATGCTTTGGTTTCAGAGATATAAGCCAAATCTACATTTTACCCTTATGTTCTATTTTTAGCTATGGAGGCCATTTTGGTTATATCTTTTAAACACTTTACTCCAATGATGATTGTGGCCAAGTTTGGTTAAGTTTGGTCCAGTAGTTTCAGAGATTTTTGTAAAAGTTCAGGCTAGGTGAGCTAAAAATAGCCAAATAATTTTGATGAGAGAAACCTGTGTTCAAAACCCATAACAATAAGTTTGTTTCACTTTTTTGTCATAATTCAATAAGATGTATCACCTCAAAGATTAAATGAACCTGTCAAAACGTGGAAGTCGTCAAGTTAAAGTTAAAATAATTTGGAATTTTCTTGTTTCATAAATAATAAAAAAACCAAAAATCTTCCTTTTGGATAACAAATAGTTATCAAAGGTACCAGGATTATAATTAAGTACGCCAGACGCGCGTTTCGTCTACATAACACTCATCAGTGATGCTCATATTAAAATATTTATAAAGCCAAACAAGTACAAAGTTGAATAGCATTGAGGATCCAAAATTCCAAAAAGTTGTGCCAAATACGTCTAAGGTAATCTATGCCTGGGATAAGAAAATCCTTAGTTTTTCAAAAAATTCAAAGTTTTGTAACAGGAAATTTATTAAAATGACCACATTATTGATATTCAAACAGGAATGCATGACAACTGATGAATTCCAGGAAGACAACTATGAGGATCTGTTTGTGAAATGACAATATAATGTTGTCTTTGTCTGTAGACAAAACTTGGATGAGGATACCATACATTTTTTGTTTATAACCGTTGAGTAATTAAATTTCAAGGATAACAAATTTAAGAAATGATGACAAAATAGCATACCACTCATATTGTTAAATATGTGAAAGATAATTTTTTTTACATATTTGTGGTCTTGAAAGATATTTTTTACTTTTTTTTCCTACCGACCAACCTGACTTTTTAATGTGAAAAATATGTAAACCAGCAAAATTGAAAAACCCTGGCCTAACAGAAAATACATACAAAATTACACTGACATTTGTATAATATAGACATATATTTGAGAACAAGATTTATAAAGTAAATATCAAACTTTAAATGAATTTATAAAAAAAAAACATTTTGACTATTTTTTTTTTCTGATAATTCCATAATTATAGAATAAATACTTACTTCACTTCTGTTGTCCATAGAGGTCAACATTTTATTAAAATCAATAACAAGGTTATTGAAAGATGGTCGCCCTGATGGATTCTCATGCCAACAGGACTGCATCGTTTTATTAATTATTTCTGAAGCATATGGAGGTCTGCCCATTCTATGACCTTCTTTTAAAAGTTCAAATAATCTTTCCACAGGTACAGATGGATAAGGATTCCCTCCGAGTGTAAATATCTCCCACAACAATACTCCATAGGACCAACTATGAAAAAAAGATTAAAATTGTAAAGAACAAGGATTAATATATTTATGAATAAATTTAAATTACTTAGTGAATCAAAATATGCTTTTATTTCAACCATCTTTGCAATTTATTTTTACTTGAAGCAAGGTCCTACAAAAATCAGTCATCATAAAGTATCTGTAAGGCCTTTTTTGGGGGAAAATATTACTGCTGTAGAACCTGTGATATAAATTCGTTAAGGTGGTACCCAACACTTTAACTCAAATTAATTTGGCTCCTTTAATTTTCTTAAAATGTTGACAAAGTATTTACTTTGACCCTTTGACAAAAATATAAAAATTTCAAAAAGTTTGAACCAACCGTTTGATCAGAAAAAAATACACTGGTTATATAGCAGTTTGACAAACACTTATTTTGATCATTGAGAAGCTTAATACTCCCTTATGAACACAACGTCATTAAAACGTTCTGCTGATTTTACAGAGTTATCTCCCTGTAGTGTTAGGTACCATCTTAAGATGATATACAGGCATACATGTCAAGTGACATGATATTCGCGTGTAATACACGCTTTTTTAACAGTTTACACACGAGGATTTTGTCACTTGCGTGCATTGTACAGTACAATATGAAACAAGTTGAATTAAACTATAGTAGCAGTCTTTTGACCTTTGTTTTCGTAAGACTTAATTTCCAGAACATCTACATCATGTTTCTTATAAATGCTAACACAAATTCTTTATAGAATATGGAATCATTTTACTGTTTGTTCAAATCTTTCAGTATTTTAAGCTATAAAATAAAATCCTCTGTTCAAAACAGTTCTCTTTTTTATGTTTTTATTAATATCCAATAATGGCACTTTTCCCTAGTTAATTAAGATTGGAGTTGAGTGCACCTACACAAGGGTGCAATCAACATTTTTTTTCTCTATGACATCATACTTTAGGGACTATGCATGAGTGACCCTTAGTGGTGGAAGGATTAATAAAGATACTTGTATAAAACTAGATATCACTGAAATCAGAATGATCCCTAGTTTATAATGAAATAAAAATAACGCGACTTTTAATATATTGTCCTTGTCCTTGGCCTCATTTTTATGGTTGTGTGACGACTTGAAAATAGTTAAGATTTTTTTTTAATGTTAATTTCTCTCCTATTAAGAGTACTAGTAATATGAGTAATATGATAACTATATTTGGTATGTGCGTACCTTGCAAGATCCTCATGCCCGTCAGACAGATTTCACTTGACCTCAACCTCATTTTTTGATCAGGTAACAAGGTTAAGTTTTGGTGGTCAAGTCCATATCTTAGATACTCTAAGAAATAGGTCTTGTATATTCGGTGTATGGAAGGACTGTCAGGTGTACATGCCCAACTGACAGGTGTTATCTGACCTTGACCTCATTTTCTTGGTTTAATGGTTATAATTAAGTTTTTGTGTTTTGGTCTGTTTTTCTTAATCTGTTTGCAATAGGTTTACTATATTTGATGTATGGAATGATTGTAAGGTGTACATGTCTAGCTGACAGGTGTCAATTGGCCTTGAACTCATTTTCATGGTTCAGTGGTTACAGTTAAGTGTTTTGAGTTTTGGTCTTTTTTTCTATTACTATATGCAATAGGTCAACGGATTTGGCTATACTTCTTGGACCTTTTGGATTATAGCTCTTCATCTTTTATATAAGCTTTTGATTTCAAATATTTTGGCCACGAGCATCACTGAAGAGACATGTTTTGTCGAAATGCGCATCTGGTGCAAGAAAATTGGTACCGTTAATATTATTATTTGTTGTATGCAAATATATCATTATGTATTTGTCATTATCGCTATTTTGTGCATTTTGCCTTTGATCTTTTTTTGTGATAATTTTTCAGTTCGTGCTACTTGCTTGAGAAGGAAAATTATAGCTAAAAACTAAGCAGGCACGTGGCGTTGCTAGAATAGCTATAAACAGATTATCATTGGTCATCTCAACTCGATTGCCTTTCTCGATTTCGCCGTCCCGGTTCAAGCGAGAAAATCAATCTCGTTGAGATGATCAACGATATTCTAAATAAAGTATCGCAGGTTTAATTGACTTTGATCTCATTTTCACGGTTCATTGCTCAGGTTAATTTTTTGTGTTTTGGTCAATTTTTCTTAAACTATAAGCAATAGGTCAACAATACTTGTTGTATAGAAGAATTATAAGCTCCAATTTGATTTCATTCAACAAATTAATTCATGACCTGCATGTATACGCTTAGAACACGGCAACGTAGCAAATGGTGAATATTTATCATCCGTGTAATTTGGTCATAAGGATATTTGCAAACTTTCAACGGATTGCCAATGAGACAACTATTCACAAAAGACCAAAATGACACAGACATTATCAACTATAGGTCACCGTACGTAAGAGTTCATAAAATACAAATATTCCGCGTGGAACACCTCCTTTTGCTTCCTCTATTTTCACCCTTTGGATGGGACCTTCAAATTTAATTTTGCTTTCTAACCGATAAATGCATATACAAATCATGATGCATTTTTTATGTGTACTTTAAGGGCCCTTGATTGGAACAATATTCTTCTTTTTTTCTATCATAGAAATTACAATAAAACTTTCCAACAGGCTGTGTCTACTTAACGTTAACATTAATTGGTACTCGTTTCCCCTGATACATGTTAGACTGAGTCCTTTCGCCTGTAGAGTCTGTTCATCAGAAGTTCACAAAACTGTCAACGTTGCTATTACAAAAGGAGTGATTACATTAATTCAAAATCCATGACCCAAAATTTTTTACAAATGTAGTTTATGTCATAAAACATGAAGAAACAAATTTGGGAAGGGTATAAAAATATAGCAAGTAACACACTGTTCACACTAGCAATATTGACTATGGCCGTGTTCACACCAAACGCCGTGTACAGTAAACATGTTTACATTTGGTTTAATGAACTGTACACTAGTTTCACATAAGATTTGTCCACATCTATACACCTTGTTTAGTTACCTGGATAAGATTTGTTCACACTTGTAAACTATATGTCATTTAAATGTTCATTACGTAGAAACCGAATTCAAACTTTCAAACAACTTTTTTAGCAGTAAGGGAACGACCATTTGACTTTAAGAAAAAGGGGGGATGGATTTTTCCACAATTTGATTAAAAAAATCGGGTCAAACAGATGATTAGAATGAAAAAAATTCTGAATCCAAAGTTTCCCCATACATTATAGTGTTAAATATTGAATTGCTATCTTAACTTTCGCGCGAGAAAAAATTCGGACTCAGACCGCATTAAAAAAGGCTGCATCAGCTTGCTTATAGACAGAGAAAAAGAATTGCGATTTTAAGGATCAGTACATTTCTATCTTTTCTGTTTGTTTGAAATGATATTTTTCTACAAGTTTTTCTTTGGCAAAAGAAGAGGGTGATATTTTTTTTTTATTTCTAATTGTATTTTAACGGATCTGAGATTCTACACAAACAAGCAAGTAACCTCACCCTTTTTCAGTAATGCATTAATGAGTGAATCGTTGTTTGAATAAATACCAGTGGCAAATATTTCTGTCAAGTGTGTACGTCCAGTCGATATGGGAAGACCTTTTCTAATAAATTATGTGTTCGGCAAAGATGATGGATGAGTCTTGATAAGGGGCTAATAAGGCTACGTAAAGTGTTTTATAACAAATAAATATATCAAGTTTAGACAAATATTTCTGTAAAGAACTTTATTAATAAGTGTTATAAGTATCAATTTTATATAAAAAATCGTTTCTTTTTTACGTATAAATGGAAAAATTACAGTTCGGAATGCCTAGTTTTGTGTACACTGAACCTACACAAGGCCTACATCGACTATCGACTGAATGTAGGCAAAACATGATTTAAACTACATGTAAACATTGAGTTTTATCAATGGGAACGTAATTATGTTTAGTTTATGTGTGAGTTACACTAACATAACACCGAGTTTAGGTCAATGTGAACACGGCCTAAGGTGATCAGACACCACTCTTCATATGTTGTCTTAGGTTAACTCTGCTCACCTTGAACACATATTGACAATGTTTACCTCTGGTCCAGTTACAATGATTCTTTGATCAAATAACACACTCATTTATGTTGGTAACCTCTGGTCACCTCGTACATATATTCATTATGTTGACCTCTGGTCACCTTACTATAATGCTCACATAACACAATCGTTCACTTTGGTTACTTCTGGTCACCAAACACATTCATTGACGTTTTTTACCTCTGGTCGCCCTAAACCGCTATTCATATATTAACTTCGGTTCATGTTTGTAGATAATATCAGTCAGTACTTGAGGTACAGTTAATGTGTACGTCAAAAAAACAAAGCTTTTTCAAAGTTTTAATGGTTGCATACAATTCAGTACTCACGAGGGTTGGATGTTTGTAGATCATATTGGTCAATGCTTTAGGTACAGTTCATGTGTATGTCAAGAAGGCTGGGGATTTTGAAAGTTTTAATGGTTGCATACATTAGTATTCACAAGGGTTGTATGTTTGTAGATAATATCGGTCAGTACTTGAGGTACAGTTTATGTGTACGTCCACCAGACATAGCATTTTAAAATTTTTATGGTTGCACAACTTAGTATTCACTACGATTGGATACTTATAGATTATATTGGTCAGTACTTGAGGTACAGTTAATGTGTATGCCAAGAAGACAAAGCATTTTGAAAGTCTTAATGGTTGCATACATTAGTACTCACAAGGGTTGGGTGTTTGTAGATTATATTGGTCAGTACTTCAAGGTACAGTTAATGTGTACACCAAGAAGGAACACAAGGAATAAGATTAAGGTTATACTTATATCTATTCATGTTATCATAGTTTTGTAACAGAAATAAACAGGCCCTTAAAATTACATAGAAAATCTATTCGTAACACCAAGTTCAAAAGACAATGAAAGAAGAAGAACAAAGGCTTCATCAGAACATGACATACAAATTACACTGACTTGGGTCAGACAAATGGATTTTTTAAATAATAACAGCAACAGATTCTATTCCTTTTCAATTAAAAACTAAGATTGGTTTGCTCATTGGGAAAGACTGTCCTGTAACCTTTAGTTAATGACCTTCTACATAATGTAGTCCCTGGTGGAGCGTGGTAGCCTTGACAATCATACCACATTTTCTTGTGTCAATCAAATATTATCAATTAGAATGATTCATTTGATTCATATTTAATTAATCTTTATTGCTTTTAAGAATATTAATCAAAATGATAAACAAAAATTACAAGTATATACATTGTTTATTTCTTTAACATATACATGAATGGGAATATTATAATAAAGAATAAAAATTATAATTATAATGTTTACATATCAACACGAAAAACTGATTACATTTTCTGCAAAAAAAAGAAGTAATAATTCAATCGGTTTATAAATATATATATCTGCTATTAAAATATTTCCAAAATAAAAAGTAATTTCACCCGTTGCCTGCATTAATAATAAATAAGTGCTTATTCAAAAATTACAAATTTATCTTAATCCATAAATTCATTGTGTATATAAATAAGTTCATTCAACTTCAATAAATATAGTTTATATGTATAAGCTTATTCAAAGAAAAATAATGATATAATAATAAACTGGCATCAATTAAATGTAAAATGTTTTTGTACAATGTATAAACAGAATAGATTTGCATAAGTTATCATGTTGACTGAAGTGTATAAGTCCATGAAATGGAAATGCATCTACATAATAAACACATAAATGAAAATTACAATTTTTCATCACAGCTACACCAAAAAAGTTCTTGCCAGCTTATGCTATCTCAAATATTCCGACAACAAAAATCTACCTAAATTCAGGAAAATATCTCATGTCATTCAAATGTTATTAAAATTATTGAACTTAATATATACTTATCTAAGTCCAGTATGTTACATTTTAAAATTGATTATGATTCTATAATGTGTTTTCAAAAATAAATATATCATTCAGTGGTTGTTAATTGCAGGCTTATTTACTTATGAGTTTGTTACTAAATTTTACCAAATCTTGACTTTGATAAAAAAAAAAAAAATCAACACAGAGCATGTGGATCACTTTACAGATGATTTGTTGTATTAAATTTATTCTTTAAGAAACATTTTTTCTACTTGTATTTACCTATCAGTGAATGTTTGATTTTTGTTTCCCACTCCATTTGCACTGCAAGGTTGATGAAGTTGAAACAAGAGGCCTGGTAGATATTGGAAAATATCAGTGAATTAGTGTTTAGAAGCCAATAATTCAAAAATAGTAAAGGGGAATACACCTTTGTCTACATTGTCAGTATAAAAAGTATATATCATACCAAAAAGCAACATCACAAAAATACTGAACTCAAGAGGAAAATCTAATCAGAAAGTCCATAATCAGATGGTAAAATCAAATGACAAAACGCATCAAAAACGAATGGACAAGAACTGTCATATTCCTGACTTGGTACAGGCATTTTCAAATATAGAAAATGGTTTGTCGTCAATAAACAACATAAAAAAATGCAAAAATCGGTGTTCCTTAAAATTACATTATAGGGGCAGCAACCAAACAATGTGTTGTTACGTTTGTAGATAATCTTGACCTGAAAAACAATTTTATCCTATGTCAGAAATGCTCTAAACTCTATTTCTTTGTTAGGTTGTGTAAGAGGGTGAGAGCGAGTTGCTTATTTGATTTTTTTTCACATAAACACATTAATTGTGCGTTTAAATTGAGAATAAGGACATCAGGATGAAAGAAAACAGGTTTTAAAAGTCTGCTAAATACATTTATGTTGTCAAAACGCTCCAGATTACACATATACATATGACTTCTTATGAGAAACACAATTTCTATAACTTGACAATCAAACTCAAATAATAAAACCACATGAAAAGTTATAATAAATTAAATAAAGATTTGTCATGTGTTCAATCAAACAAAAGACTTAATATAACAATGTATAAGATGAACTGCAAAGGAAGCATAAAAATGTGTGATCCAATAGTCTTAAATAAATATATCTCAAATGCAAGTAACTCAAAAATTCATTCGATAGGAATACCACATGTAAAAATATAAATACATCTTTGTATTAACACAGACTGAAGTATTGATTTATGCTAAAATAAGACCTCACCTAATATGGCTAACACACTTACATTGATTTTTAAAAGTTGCTGCCTATTAATTTAAACCTACAATCATTCTTCAGATTATATGAGAATTGGTTACAGCCAACTTCAGTCATCAATTTTCAAGAAAGAGGATTCAGGCCATGTGGACAAAACAACATGCATACGAAAAGTCGTGTATCGATATCGAATCTACATTGGTCTTCTAGATACTAGATTAGTCCATGTTGATTTTATTAAGTTTAAGATACAATTTCTTGGTAGTATAGATTTATTTCATTGTCCTGCTCACAAGCAAACTTAAAACTCACAGTAAAACCCAGTAAGATAATATAATTGAAAAAATTAAAACATTTTTTACTTGAAATTGAAACATGATCTGTGTTTTGTGGTAATTGGCATTGTGCATATAAGAGGGGCGAAAGATACCAGAGGGACATTCAAACTCCTAGATCAAAAATAAACTGACAACGCCATGGCTACAAAAGATAAAGACAAACAGACAAACAATAGTACACAAAACACAACATAAGATTCATAACATTTGGTTGAGGCAAACTAAAGTAAGAGAAGGGATACCAAAAAGTCAACAATTTTTCCATTTGTAGAAGGGCATAACTTTAGAACAGTAAAAGTGACGCCACCAAAATTCAAACTTGATCTGTGTTTTTGTGGTAATAAGCATTGTGTATAAATTTCATAACATTTGGTGGAGGCAAACTAAAGTTAGAGAAGGGAAACCAATTTTGGGACGGACGTACAGACGGACAAGGGTTAATCGCAATACCCCCTCCGCTATGGCGGGGGCATAAAAATTGATCTGCACTGATTTTTCAAACTTGTTCTAGACATTGCTGACCTTCAATATAAATTCTATAAATATCTTGCAAGAATAGTACACAGGAGAGCACTTACAAGACTGGATGGATGCAGGGTATTTCTATGTCCCTTGCAATGTGTCAAACAGGGGATGATAAGTAATGGATAATAGATGAATTTCACCATTCTTGCATTTTCTAGTACATTTCCTATGTCACAATAATGTTAATATATATACATATCTTTATATCTAGCTCTGAAAATAACTCTGATGCTGTATAAATAAACTTTTTGTTGCTTTGTTCTTGAATTACAAAATGTTGTGGCAACAATTTCACTAAGATTTTGTACTAAAAAATAAATGTATTTTAAGAGATTCCACCTCTAGGTGTAATACCATCATTGATTTTCCCCTATTAGTCTTTGTTAAATTTGCACTTTTCAAAAAATTGTGCAGAATTTATCTTTGTTTCAAATAAAGAAATACTTGGCATGAGTAAAGTTTTATCCTGTCCAGTTCTATAGAAAAAGTTTCACATAACATTTCATTGCATATAAGAAAATAAAAATCATTGGAAGTTAACCAATCAAATTTCTCCTCTTATTCTATCTGTGTACAAGGTTTAGTAACCATGTAACCTCAAGATTACAAAATTTTCTATAGAAATCACAAATAAAAATAATGGTGTTTTGAAATACCCAAGACATATGTTTATGACACAGAAATAGTTTTACTGCAATAAAATGTAGGATTAATTACCTACAACGGTCAAATTCAAGGGAATATTTTTTAAGACCTACTTTCGTATGCAACCAGATGTGACGTACCATGATTTGGTGGTATTACACCTCTATATTCATTACTATGAATCAACTTTGGTATTCACTTTAGCTTTGATAGGGTGAGCAGATTCTAGTAACACAAAAGGCAGATTATACTTTTGGTATTCCTAATCTTTGTCGGTTTCCTAAACGTAGAAAAGCTTTTATCAGCTGGCTCCTCTCCCTTGCCTTTAATATATCATAAGGTCCAATAAAATGCAGAGTAGCTTTGTCTTCTGGACCTAATTTATCTTTGATATGAGTACAATACCTGGGTGATGTAGACAGGCATGTTATCAGTATCTGAAAAGAAAAATCAGTTATACTTAATTAGTATACCACTAGAAAGTTACTTGTTACCTGCCCAAGAGATGGTATAAAAGACACTTTAAACTGATATTTGTGAATATAGCACACTGGAAAAAAAGTAGAAGTACCCAGTGATCTTGCTCCACAAAATGATAAACCCTTCCCCTTGCAAAGTCCATGATTTGCTAAGGGGAAACCCTAAAAATAATTTTAATAAAAAAATTAAAGAACCTCACATACCCCACACCCCCACATTGTCACTTGACAAACAAAATCTCACCAGATTCCTAAGTTCAAAGACTCATAACTCTACAAAAGTCAACTGATAAAAATTTTCTTGTGGATATGCACAATTAACATATTATGTCCTCATAAACTACAAAGTTTCAACTGTTGCAGTAGTATAATTGGGCCAAAATTCTAAGTTCTAAGGGGCATAACTCCTAGAAAAAAAATTGAATCGTAATTTCCTGCAATAAGTTCATCTACATAGTATGTCCTTATTATCTACAAAGTGTCATGAAATTTTGTTGTGTGGTTTCAGAGAAGTTGCAATGACAAACTGTTGCAGTAGTATATTTTGGCCAAAATTCTAGGTAAAAGGGGCATAACTTCTAGAAAAAAATTGAATCGTAATTTCTTGTCGATATGCACATCTACATAGTATGTCCTTATTATCTACAAAGTTTCATGAAATTCTGTTGTGTGGTTTCAGAGGAGTTGCGATGACAAACTGTTGCAGTAGTATATTTTGGCCAAAATTCTAAGTTAAAGGGGCATTACTCCTACAATAAAAATTGAATCGTAATTTCCTGCCGATATGCACATCTACATAGTAAGTCCTTATTATCTACAAAGTTTCATGAAATTCTGTTGTGTGGTTTCAGAGAAGTTTGGATGACAAACTGTTGCAGTAGTATATTTTGGCCAAAGTTCTAAGTTACAGGGGCATAACTCCTACAAAAAAAAAATCGTAATTTCCTGTCGATATGCACATCTACATAGTAAGTCCTTATTATCTACAAAGTTTCATGAAATTCTGATGTGTGGTTTCAGAGAAGTTGGGATGACAAACTGTTGCAGTAGTATATTTTGGCCAAAATTTTAAGTTAAAGGGGCATAACTTCTACAAAAAAAAAAATCGTAATTTCCTGTCGATATGCACATCTACATAGTAAGTCCTTATTATCTACAAAGTTTCATGAAATTCTGTTGTGTGGTTTCAGAGAAGTTGGGATGACAAACTGTTGCAGTAGTATATTTTGGCCAAAATTCTAAGTAAAAGGGGCATAACTCCTACAAAAAAAAATTCGTAATTTCCTGTCGATATGCACATGTACATAGTAAGTCCTTATTATCTACAAAGTTTCATGAAATTCTGTTGTGTGGTTTCAGAGAAGTTGGGATGACAAACTGTTGCAGTAGTATATTTTGGCCAAAATTCTAAGTTAAAGGGGCATAACTCCTACAAAAAAAAATCGTAATTTCCTGTCGATATGCACATCTACATAGTAAGTCCTTATTTGTTGTGTGGGGTATAATTAACTGCTGACACAGAGAAATGTCTTGCTGTCAGCAGAAAATTCTGAAAAAGACAATTTGAGGGACAGCAGCATTGACAATTAATACAAAGTCGCTAGACCATGACATCGGGACAGGGCATCCAAATAACTAAACTGATTTGTACTGATAGTAATGCAATTTTATAGAAAATATCATTTATCTATCAAAAGGGATCATTAATTTTACTGGACTGAAAGTGTTAATCATTTAAGAGTTGATCGAAACATTTTAATCAATTAGCTATATATTAACATTACCTTTGTCTCATGGAGCAAAAGGCCAAGACATTCTTTTTTGAAGCAAGAATTGCCTAGTCCAATGATCAGCTGTCCAACATGTTGGCTAAATCCTCTTATCTTTGATGGATCCATAGTTTGAAGTGTCTCCTTATCAATAGCCTCTGGTTTTTGTCTAGTAACATGAATCTTTTGATCAACTAATGAATCATTGGTTGAAACTTTAACCTAAGAACAAGGAAAACCATATAGGACCCACTAATTCATAATTAATAACTACTGTACATTCAGAAATTATTGCAAGGTTTCTTTATAAAAATAATTTGACTGGTTTAATATCGCAATAATAACTAGAGGCTCTTAAGAGCCGGTGTTGCTCACCTTGGTCAATGTGTTGCAGTGCATATTAAACAAAGGACACTCTACATTATTTAAGACAAGAATAGAATTCATGACAAAACTCTCTGTTTTTGTGTCAGTGACTTGTTTGTAGAACTTACTTTACTGAACATTCTTGCTTACAGTTATCTCTATCTATAATGAGCTTGGCCCAGTAGTTTCAGAGCAGAAAATTTTTGTAGAAGATTAACTCCTGAAGTGGTCAATTGACAATTTTGATCATGGTGACTTATTTGTAGAGCTTACTTTGCTGTTTACAGTTTATCTCTTTCTATTATAATATTCAAGGTTATAACCAATAAACTGCTTCGCTGAGCGCAGCTGGATACGCCCCCAGAGGTCCAACCCTGAACAGTTGGGGCAAAAATGGACACAATATTCAAGCTTGATACAGGTCTGAATTTGGATTGTAATTAAATATTTGACATATTATAGGTTTCTGAATAAATGTAGCCAAAGAACTTGGAATTGGTTATATGAATAAAACCCCAAAACTTGGAAACGGTAATTCTGAAATTTATAAAAAATGAAAGGGAGCTCACGTCAATAGATATAAACAATTCACCAAAGTTTCATGCATATTGGTTAAAGCTTTTTTGAGTTAATGTCCGACATGTTGACGAAGGACGGACGGACAGACGGTCAACGGTATACCATAATACGACCCGTAAACGGGCATAAAAAAACTGCAAAATTTCCTTAAAATTAACAATTCAGGGGCAGCAACCCAACAACAGGTTGTCTGATGCATTTGAAAATTTCAGGGCAGAAAGATTTGTACCTGATAAACAATTTTACTCCTTCTCAGATTTGCTCTAAATGCTTTAGTTTCAGATATATAAGCCAAAATCTGCATTTGACCACAAGGTTCTATTTCTAGCCATGGCAGCCATCTTGGTCAATGGGTGTGGTCATCGGATACATTTTTTAAAGAAGATACCCTAAGCATAATTTAGGCCAAGTTTGGTTTAATTTGGCACAGTAATTTCAGAGGAGATTTTTGTAAAAGACTACAATAAAATGCTCCGCTGGGTGCAGCTTGATACGACCGCAGAGGTCGAACCCTGAACAGTTGGGGCAAGTATGGACACAACATTCAAGCTTGATACAGCACTGAATTTGGATTGTGATTAAATATTTGACATAGCATAGGTTTCTGACACAGAATGAATGTGCTCTAAGAACTAAAAAAATTTTTAATTTACCTATTCAAACCATATCATTATCATTTGCTTTTATATATAAATCATAAATAACCAATTTAAAATGGAAAATTTTAAAGAAGAAAAAAGGGAAAAAAAATCCCCCCCCCCCCTAATTTTGTGAACCCCCTTATGATTCATCACCCCCAAACTCAATACCAGCCTTCCCTTTGTGGTATGGTACCTTGCAGTACAATTTCATAGAGATCTATACACCTGAACACAAGTTATTGTCTGGAAACTAGAACCAGATGCTCCACAGGGCGTAGCTTTATACGACCGCAGAGGTTGAACCCTGAACGGTTGGGGCAAGTATGGACACAACATTCAAGCTGGATTCAGCTCTAAATTTGGATTGTGATTAAATAGTTGACACAGCATAGGTTTCTGACACAGAATGAATGTGTTCTAATGAACTTAAAATTTTTGTTTTCTCTTACAGCAATTCACTATGCTGTTGAATATTAATCCTCTCAAAAAATGTTTGAAGAAATTTTCTTTTTATTTATGAAATTTCAAATGAGAAAATGGAACCTAATTTTTTTAATCACATCCCCCTTTCCCTTATTCCAAAACTAATCTCAATTAAAATTTCTAATGGAGTTTGCAACAATAACTACTCATTTAAATACATCATAAAATATTAAGATGTAAACAAAACTGCTTGTTATCACTGAATGGTAAAGATTATTTTAATTTATTAGTTGGTAGTAAAAAGTGAATATACATTGTATATTGTATATAACAAAGATTTAAGTTGATTCTGGACAAAGAAAGATAACTCCAATTAAAAAAAATTCTTGCTATTGCACAACATTGTGCAATTAGATATTTCTTGCTTACTATTCTGGACAAAGAAAGATAACTCTAATTAAAAAAAAAATTGCTATTTCCCAATATTGTGTAATTAGATATTTCTTGCCATTGCGCAATACTGTGCAATTGAAAAGACTTGCTATTGCACAATACTTAATATAAAAATTTTAGATCCTGATTTGGACCAATGTAGACCAATTTGAAAACAAGACCAAAAATGAAGAATCTACATACACAGTTAGATTTGGCATATCAAAGAACCCCATTTATTCAATTTGTGATGAAATCAAACAAAGTTTAATTTTGGACCCCGATTTGGACCAACTTGAAAACTGGGCCAATAATCAAGAATCTAAGTACATTTTTAGATTCAGCATATCAAAGAACCCAACCGATTCATTTTTTGTCAAAATCAAACTAAGTTTAATTTTTGACCCTTTGGACCTTAATGTAGACCAATTTGAAAACGAGACCAAAAGTTAAGAATCTACATACACAGTTAGATTCAGCATATCAAAGAACCCCAATTATTCAATTTTGATAAAATCAAACAAAGTTTAATTTTGGACCCTTTGGGCCCCTTATTCCTAAACTGTTGGGACCAAAACTCCGAAAATCAATACCAACCTTCCTTTTATGGTCATAGACCTTGTGTTTAAATTTCATAGATTTCTATTTACTTATACTAACGTTATGGTGCAAAAACCAAGAAAAATACCTTTTTGGGTCCCTTTTTGGCCCCTAATTCCTAAACTGTTGGGACCTAAACTCCCAAAATCAATACCAACCTTCCTTTTGAGGAAAAAAACATTGTGTTTAAATTTCATAGATTTCTATTTACTTATACTAACGTTATGGTGCAAAAACCAAGAAAAATGCTTTTTTGGGTCCCTTTTTGGCCCCTTATTCCTAAACTGTTGGGACCTAAACTCCCACAATCTATACCAACCTTCCTTTTGTGGAAAAAAACATTGTGTTTAAATTTCATTGATTTCTATTTACTTAAACTAAAGTTATTGTGCGAAAACCAAGAACAATGCTTATTTGGGCCCTTTTTTGGACCCTAATTCCTAAAATGTTGAAACCAACACTCCCAAAATCAATCCCAAGATTTCTTTTGTCGTCATAAACCTTGTGTCAAAATTTCATAGATTTATATTAACTTAAACTATAGTTATAGTGCGAAAACCAAGAAAATGCTTATTTGGGCCTTTTTTGGCCCCTAATTCCTAAAATATTGGGACCAAAACTCCCAAAATCAATACCAACCTTTCTTTTGTGGTCATAAACCTTGTGTTAAAATTTCATAGATTTCTATTCACTTTTACTAAAGTTCGAGTGCAAAAACTAAAAGTATTCAGACGACGACGACGACGACGACGCAGACGCCGACGCCAACGTGATAGCAATATACGACGAAAATTTTTTCAAATTTTGCGGTCGTATAAAAATGCCTGTTTTTTGGCCTCTTTTTGGCCCCATATTCCTAAACATTTAAAGTAATTACCCCCAAACTCAAACCCAGCTTTCCCTTTGTGATATGGAACCTTGTAGTACAATTTCATAAAGATCCATACACTTACACACAAGTTATTGTCATGACTCTAGAAAAATGCTTGTTTTTTGCCCCTTTTTTTGCCCCTAATTCCTACAATTTTGAGGCAATTACCCCAAAATCAATCCAAACATTCCCTTTGTGATATGGAACCTTGCAGTACAATTTCAGAGAGATACATACACTTGCACAAGTTATTGTCTGGAAACTAGAAAAATGCTTATTTTTGGCCCCTTTTTCCTAAACGTTTTGGGCAATTACCCCCAAAACTCAATTCCAGCTTTCCCTTTGTAATATGGACCCTTGTAGTACAATTTCAGAAAATTCCATACACTTACACACAAGTTATTGTCATGAAACTAGAAAAATGCTTGTTTTTTGCCCCTTTTTTAGCCCCTAATTCCTAAAATTTTAAGGCAATTACCCCCAAAATCAATCCAAACATTCCCTTTGTGATATGGAACCTTGTGGTACAATGTCAGAGAGATCCATACACTAACACACAAGTTATGTCAGGAAGTTACAAAAATGCTTATTTTTGGCCCCTAATTCCTTAACTGTTTGTACCATAATCCCCAAAATCAATCCCAACTTTCCTTTTGTGGTATCGAACCTTATGGTAAAATTTCATAGAGATCCATTCACTTAAACTAAAGTTAAGAGTGCGAAAACCAATCGGTCTTCATAGACTAAATGTAGTTTTCATGATTTTAAACACCATTTTATATGATAAAATAAAGAATTTATCAGATTTGAGAGGAGTATAGAGATAAAGGGTTACTTTGAAAATAATGTCAAAAATATTACTTGAATAAGTTATTTTTAACATTTTTGAAAAAAAATAGAAATTACACTTACCTATTAAAGGCACATAATTGAATTAGGTTACAAATTATAAATAACTTCAGGTCTTAATTAATTCACAAGTATCAATCTATTTATATCAGTCTACCTTCAAGATTTTAGAGGAAAATGATAATTTAATAGTCCCAAGAGACCAATCTTTGACCCAGAAGCGTTGGTATGTAAGATAAGTGTGTGGGAAAGTTAATTAGTGTTTCTGAAGAATTAGTTTTTATATATCAAGGGAAAAATAACCAGATAACTGTGAAAATTATTTAAAGCTAGTAAAATCTGTATTCTTAAACACCTATAAAAATAATATTTAGAAAAATAACTTGTATAAGTTATATTTAAATTAGCCTCGTTTTCAACATTACTTGTATAGGTAATTTTAATTGTTACTTGTTTAAGTAATGCCCCTGACTGATCTATTATAATATTCAAGATAATAACAAAAAACTGCAAAATTTCCTTAAAATTACAAATTCAGAGGCAGCAACCCAACAACGGATTGTCTGATGCATCTGAAAATTTCAGGGCAGATAGATCTTGGCCTGATGAACATATTCACCCCTGTCAGATTTGCTCTAAATGCTTTAGTTTCAGAGATATAAGCCAAAAACTGCATTTTACACCCATGTTCTATTTTTAGCCATGGTGGCCATCTTGGTTAATGGGCGGGGTCATCGAATAGTTTTTTTATAACTAGATACCCTAAGGATGATTTAGGCAAAGTTTGCTTTAATTTGGACCAGTAGTTTCAGAGGACATGATTTTTGTAAAAGTTAAGGGACGACGATGATGATGGACGCCAAGTGATGAGAAAAGCTCACTTGGCCCTTTGGGCCAGTTGAGCTAAAAATTGCATTCTGATATCTGATACATAGTTCTGTATGCAGATTTCTTAAGTCTAGTCTTGTAAGTGCTCTCCTGTGTACTATTTTTGCCAAATATTTAAAGAATTTATATCGAAGGTTTATATCAGATGGCTTAAAATTTCTCCACTGATTTTTTTCAAAAAACTAAAATCCATGAACATGTATTGTAGCTTTTGCTCATACCACATGTACCACGAAAATATAAGTACTTTCACAGTTTTTGAGTTATATGTTTTACAATTGGAAATGAAAATTAATTGTTGACACACAAGCCTGAATTTTTTTTACTTTATTTATATATGAAGAAGTACCTCTGCAACTGTCATTATCTGTATTACATCAGGCATTTCATTTGATGAAATTCTGAAAGTTAAGTCTGGAACTGCCACAACACGTACATCCTTGATCATGGTTTCCTCGACCAATCCTATACTACAAAAAGAACCATTTTCAAAATTAACCTTTCATCATTTTCATATACAGGGTACCAGGATTTGATGATTTAGGTCGAGTCAATCGATTGCGATCTTGTTTTAATCAGTTATTTAAGGTGGTTACAATATTTCATGGATTTTAAATATGTCAAGGGCTAAATATTTTTGTGAGGTTTTTTGTTGATGCTTTTCTTGTCACTGATTTTGATCTTCCTAAATGTTTATAGGACAAGGTACAATTTGGGCTAAAAGTGAAAACTGTATGACTGGCATGAGGACCTTGCAAGGTACACACATTCCAAATATAGTTATCCTATTACTTAGAATAAGAGAGAATTCAACAATACAAAAAATTTTAACTTTTTTTTCAAGTAGTCACTGAACCATAAAAATGAGGTCAAGGACATTGGACATGTGACTGACAGAAACTTCGTAACATGAGGCATCTATATACAAAGTATGAAGCATCTAGGTCTTCCACCTTCTAAAATATATAGCTTTTAAGAAGTGAGCTAACACCGCCGCCGCCGTAGCCGCCGCCGTAGCCGCCGCCGGAACACTATCCCTAAGTCGAGCTTTCTGCAACTAAAGTCGCAGGCTCGACAATAAAACCACTGCAAGCAAAACGCATTTTTATTGTGCCATTCTTTAATTCTTATCTGGTGTCTATTTGAAAGCAGAAGTCATTGATATCATCTTTCACTGTGGATAGACAGGATAATGTTCCATGTCTTGGGCATTCGTCTTTACCAAACATAATACCTTTATTTCCTGCAGATGTTGTTTGATCTGTTTTAGAATCCTGCAACCAAAACCAGACGTCTTTAATCATGTTTTCAAAAATTAAATTGCCATAAAAGTTATTGCCTTTATTGAGGACATATTATTGCTAAAAGTTTTGAGATGTTCTGGTGTTTTAAAGTGGACACGCTTTGCAAATAATAATAATTGAACACCTTTGGATCATTTAGGATTTTGAGGACACGTTTGGGCATTGTTGGGGAGATTGACACTTTTGGAAGTGTTACATATACATTGTATCATGTCTGTCTGAATTTCAAAATTATAAAGAAATAACATTTTCATTCCACTAATTAAGCTTGCTCATGTTGTTTCAATTCTTGTTGTAGCAAGATGTTGGTAAGGAATCTTACTGCTATTCTCAATTTAAAAAAAACAAGATCTTACTGGTTTTACATGTATGTACATGTATTGTAACACAATAGTCCAGCAATGTGAAAAAAAACCCTGAAAAGTCAGTCCTCATTCTGCAGTATGTTAAGGTTAAGCACAAAGTGGTTAAAGAAACAGTCTTGTCAATAGTCATGATAGTAATGGTCAAAATTTATTTTCACCATATTTTTTAAAGAATTTACCTTCCCTTTAGGTTACACATTCTGCAAAACTTCTCCAGCATTGTTGTGAACCTCATTTCTTCCACTGTTCTAGAAGTCAACAACAAATCATAAAGTATTTCTTTTAGGTCATTTTGAAGGTCATGTCTTCCAGCTTCAATATGATGTATCAAAACTCTGAAAAAAAAATCCTAATTATTTATATAAGAACTGGACACTGCTTAGAGGTGCATAGAATCTGCTGTCGATTTGGAAACTTGTTCTATAATCTATTATTAAGTCAGACTTGGTGTCTATTTGAGTCGTACCTGTACATATATATATATGCAAAATCAAATAAATGGGGAATATGTCTATGGGACACAGATGATGCCCCCGCTAGCATATCATATAAAGTTATAAAGGGCAGGGTTTTCCCCGAGTCAATTATTTTTTTCACCAACTTACATAAATATATTTTTCGTTTAAAATGTTCCTTCTTTCTAACTCCCCCCCCCCCCTCCCCCCCATTTACTTTTTAAAAGATACTATAAAAATAGCAATATAGACATCATAATTTTGACTTCTGGGACACAAGATTCATCTTCAAAAGTTTATCGGATATACATTTCCCTTCCAGTTGAAGGATAAAGACTAAAGGCAGAGACTTTTCTTACTTTTCAACAGGTTTTGGAACAACCCTCCAAATGTGGGATATCCCTTAAATAAGGGACTGTCCCTCAGACAAGGGATCATTTTGCTGTTGTAGAAAAGTAAAAAGAAAAATTTAGCTTTTTTTTAACTTAAAAGGGGAAAAATTCATTATATTTGGAACAACTTTTCTTAAAGAGGGGTCCACTTATTTTTAAAAATAAAGAAGATACATGTATAAGTCCAGGAATATTACAAAATTCTTGGACATGTTTTGACCATATAATACCAGATAGTTGTATAGTTCTTTGGGAAAAGTTTCTTCAAATGATATGAATATGTGCCCTTTTGTACTAAGAAGTGGTTTTTACAACAAAACATTTTTTTTTTATCACTTGAAATTGATCCCTGATTTAAGGGATAGTTATTACATTGAAGGGTTACTTATTTGAGGAGTTGTTCCCAACCTGTTGAATATATTTCTTCATAACAACAGTTTTCTTTTCTGGACCATCGTAAATGAAAAAGTTGAGACGTAAAAATATGCTTGAAACACGTGCGTCGCCAAAACGAAAAATAAATAAGATGGATGAAATCAAATCATTATGTATATTTCTTTCGCCAAATTCTTTCGCAAATGATGAATTTTAATGGCCACAATTTTTATTTTTTTGCAAAATGCGAAAATGGAGAACGCCAGCGGTAACCTTGAAAGGGACATAACTGAAGAACAGTAAAAGTGACGCTACTCAAATTTGTACTTGATCTGAGTTTTGTGGTTATATGTATTGTGTATAAGTTTTATAACATTTCGTTGAGGCAAACTGAAGGTAGAGAACAGAAACAAAAAATTCAGCAATTATTCCATTTGTAAAGGGGCATAACTCTAGAACAGTAAAAGTGACACCACCAAAATTCAAACTTGATCTGTCATGTCTGTATTTTGTGGTATTAAGCATTGTGTATAAGTTTCATAACATTTGGTTGAGGCTAACTTTAGTTAGGGAATGGAAAGGAAAACTAGTATTTTTTCCATTTGTAAAGGGGCATAACTCTAGAACAGTAAAAGTGACACTACCAAAACTCAAACTTGATCTGTGTTTTATGGTAATAAGCATTGTGAATAAGTTTCATAACATTTGGTTGAGGCAACCTGAACTAGATTTGATTTGATTTTTGGTGTTTTAACGCCACTTTTAAGCACCGCTTTTGGGCCAATTTTTATTGGTGGAGGGAGACGGAGTGCCAGGAGAAAACCACCGACCTGTGATAGGAAAACTGACAATCCTAGTCAATTTAGATTGGAGTCTAGTGCACCCGCACAAGCGGGATTCGAACTCACAACCTCAGTGTTGACTGGCTAGTGATTACAGTAGTAACTACTTAGACCACTCGGCCACTGAGGCCCCTCCTAAACTAGAGAACGGGAATGAAAAATTCAGCAATTTTTCCATTTGTAAAGGGGCATAACTCTAGAACGGTTTAAGTGACGCCACTGAAATTTAAACTTGATCTGTGTTTTGTGGTAATAAGCCTTTTGTAGAAGTTTTATAACATTTGGTTGAGGCAAACTAAAGTTAGAGGACGGAAACCAACTTTGGGAAGTAAGCCAAAATATTTATCAAATGGAATTTATTTTAATATGTTGCATTAGAATGGAGATATCTGTATTGTATTTCGTTGCTAGCTCAGTATATAGGTAAACTCAATTTGTGACAGTCAAATCTACGTTTCACGAAGGCCAAGCTTAAAATACAATACAGATATCTCCCAATTACAGATATTTGAATTTTAATGAGGGCCTGTAAATAATGAAAACTTATAAATGTAAATAAAATGCTCCGCTGGGTGCAGCTTGATACGACCACAGAGGTCGAAACCTGAACAGTTGGGGCAAGTATGGACACAACATTCAAGCTTGATACAGCACTGAATTTGGATTGTGGTTAAATATTTGACACAGCATAGGTTTCTGACACAGAATGAATGTGGTCTAAGAACTTAAAGATATTTTTAATTTACCTATTCAAACCATATCATTATTATTTGCTTTTATATATAAATCAGAAATAACCAATTTAAAATGGAAAATTTTAAAGAAAAAAAAGGAAAAAAAAGGAAAAAAAAATCCCTCCCCCAAATTTTTTGAACCTGTGGCCCTTATGATTCATTACCCCCAAACTCAATCCCAGCCTTCCCTTTATAGTATGGTACATTGCAGTACAATTTCAGAGAGATCCATATATACACTTGAACACAAGTTATTGTCTTGAAAGTAGAAAAATGCTTGTTTTTAGGCCCCTTTTTGGCCCCAAATTCCTAAACGTTCAGGGCAATTACCCCAACCTCAAACCAAGCTTTCCCTTTGTGATATGGAACCTTGTAGTATAATTTCAGAAAGATCAATACACTTACACACAAGTTATTGTCTTGAAAGTAGAAAAATGCTTGTTTTTAGGCCCCTTTTTGGCCCCAAATTCCTAAACGTTTTGGGCAATTACCCCCAAACTCAATTCCAGCTTTCCCTTTGTAATATGGACCCTTGTAGTACAATTTCAGAAAATTCCATACACTTACACACAAGTTATTGTCATGAAACTAGAAAAATGCTTGTTTTTTGCCCCTTTTTTGGCCCCTAATTCCTAAAATTTTAAGGCAATTACCCCCATAATCAATCCCAGCATTCCCTTTGTGATATGGAACCTTGTGGTACAATGTCAGAGAGATCCATACACTAACACACAAGTTATGTCTGGAAGGTTTTTTTTGTCCCCTTTTTGACCCCTTATTCCTTAACTGTTGGTACCATTATCCCTAAAATCAATCTTAACCTTTCTGTTGTGGTATTGAACCTTATGGTAAAATTTCATAGAGATCTATTCACTTAAATTAAAGTTAGAGTGCGAAAACCAATGTGTCTTCTGACGACAACGACAACGACGCCGACTTCATACCAATATACGACCACAAAAATTTTTTTGCAGTCGTATAAAAATGGAAAAAAAATGGTAACATTTGTCATTTCCATGTGTAAGGGCAATAACTCCCATAAGAAGTTGTCTGACAGTTTTACAGCTGTGAGGTTTAATTATGCATACAAATTTTCCAAAATGCTAAAATTATCACTGATACCTTTATCTTACATTCATTTAGAGTATTTTCCTGAAGAAATAACTGTGAAGAACTTCTTAAAAGCAATCGTGCTTTGAAAACGTACACAGATTTAACATATCCGTCTCTGGTCCATGTTTTACCATTGTCAAGTCAACATCCAGTATTAGAAAAATGTGATTTTTAAAATATAAAGCAAAGTTGTTGAGAACATAATGTCTGTCACCATGCTGGTGACGATTTGTCTCGGTGCTGAAGTGTCTAGAATGCTGCAAACTTGACACATTCAGTCAGGGGTACTACTTGTACAAGTTATTATTATCCACCCTTAGTTGATCCGGCCCTATAATAAAATAATAATGAATAATTAACTTCGGCGGATTTTGTGACATATCTGAATCAGTATAAATGGAATTTGTAAAAAGTATCGATGAATAGTGACAGCAGGTAAGTGAAGGATGCCTAATATTACCTTTAGCATGTTTAGAGAAACATTCAGATGAATTACTTTAAATCGATACAAAAATGAGTAATCAGTATGATTTGTACAATTTGTTAAGCAGCATCGATATTAGTAGAGTGGGGCGCTCATATTCGCCGTGGACACAATTTCGCCGTTTTATGATTTTGAGGTGTAAAAACTTCAAAGGATGGTTGAAATGGAAGAAATATGCTGTTAAATCATATTTTTATAACAAATATGATTATTTTAGAAAATGTGACTAAACTTCGGCACCTACGGCAAAGGACCGAAAAATGGACAACGATTTTCAGCCAATTTCCTGAATGACAAAAACGATTTCAAAGAAGCATTCCTAAATAATTGTTTGACTGATTGCCCTAAATTTCAGTTTTTTACATCTTTCAAATGTCTGCTATTCGTCTATAATGAAATTTATTTGATAAATAAAGTTAAAAGCTGCAGTTATTTGGTTTTAAATAGATATGTCAAAACGGCGAATATGTGTCTCCCATCGACAAAATGTTAGGAAATTTCAAACACCCTTTAATCCAACTCTGCAGATGATTTTACTCAAAACAAACACGCTTTCAAGCTAAGAATATTTTGCATTTGAAGTTATCTTCATATAGAAATATCAGTATACTTCAAAAACATAAAGACCTGAACATAAACTGAAGAAAACATGGAAAGATATGGCGAAAATGAGCACCCCACTCTATATGAATATGAAGTTATTTTCCATGATAACTCAGAATACAATTGGGAAAAGTTTATATTCAATTCCGACACATAGAAGAGATAAATAGATATTCACAATCCACTGGAACACATAATAATGTAATTACCATAATGATCATTAGTCTATAGATACATTTGTAATTGGTTTGTTTATTCAACAATTGTCTGATGATCGTGTACCAAAGTAAGGCTGGTCGTAATCACTTAATTCAATTAAAATCATAGCTATTAAAATTTACTAAGAGCTAATTTCCTAATTCTTGTAGAGTAAAACTTTGGTGGCTTGCTTGCTTTGTTTGTATAAACTTTTAACTCAAGCTTTGACATCTTCAAACAATATATATAGGCATAGTTAAACCTGTATATATTATATTTACATTTAATTGGACGTTATCCCAATAAAATTGTACAATATACAAACAAAGCAAGTAAGTAAGCTAACCTGAAAGTCTTGCTCTACATGCATTAGGAAATTAGCTCTAAATAAACAATTCACAGGGCTGTAACTAGGCCTTGGGAACAGACGAGGCAGGGGTTTAATGGGAGCCGCCGATTGAGGCCCCCTGGCCGAAAATTGTAACATTATGGTTCGAAATATATCTTGTTACCTCCGTTGTTTGTATCATATTTATTGTTTTTGTTTCATATTTACGGTAAAATATCGGGAAACAAAGTGTGTTCTAACGTCTGTCAAATATGAAGTCGATTTTGTCAAGTCATTGTGCATTTATTTTCACACAGGATCGTATTTAACATTATGCACATAGGAAAAATAACAGACCACCGGCGCAATCTCTTTGACAATTGTATTTTCCTCTTTTAAACAAGACGAAACAAGTCTACAGATTATGTTTGCTAACATCCCGTTGGAAACAAAAACAATGTTTAGACCTAGTATTTCGTACATCCGGCCGTAATGGCGTTATCACATGTTAGTCACATGTTTCACGTATGACTGGAAATGATTAGAACTTTAGGACAAAAACAATTTTAATATATAACTGGACTTCTGTTTCCTGTGAAATGTAACGCATAACGATAAAGTAATTTTCTTACTTAATTATTACGAAGATCAAAACAAGAATGTAAATCATCTTGGATTTATCTGTTTGAACATCTCGCAAGAGTTCATATTTGCATATTGTTTTTAAGAATGCTATTACAACAAAGCAGATTACATCATCTAAAAATTGCGTTACGAAATCCGACACAAAAATCACGCCACTGTTCTTACATCTGCTACATAAATACTTATAGTTCTGGGCATTTTCTTCTCACTATTCTTATTGGTCGCGAGAAACGACACAAAAATACGGTTGTAGAATCTTTGATATTCGTATATTTTATTTTTTTTTCTAGGGAAGAGTAGCATACACTTGTATGTTGATAAAAATAATGGCATCTTTAGATGTAGTTGCAACTTTTCTTACAGTAATTCACATTTTATCACTTTTCTATAGTTATAGGAAACGGAGCCCAATAGCAAATTATGGTCCATATACATGGTTTAAAAAATAATAGTAATGATACAAAAAAAAAATAATGAATAAAATAAAATAATGTAGATAAATTACATATATATATTATATTTATATAATCTTCCTTTATTTCTTATCATTTAAATTTAGAAAAAACGATTGAATAAATTCAATTAAAATATATATGTCTTTATTTTCTATTAATAATACTCCACTTACAGGTGATGTTTTGTTTGTTTTTGTATGTTTCTTAGGTATGAAAAACCAACACTGTCAGAACAAATGCTGAATATAATTATAATAAATAAAGTTGTACAGGATTCTTTAATAAAATCAGATTATAATATGTCTCTGATTAAATTTAACAAATCTCACACTTTTCATCATTTTTGTGACTGTCATTTAATGACAGGAAACACAAGAAATGTTTATTGTAGTCATCTACTAATGGCACACTTCAAAGGTAATCATAGCAATAAAAATCATGTTGTTGGGAGAAACCACACCAAGGTAATAAACAATTAAGGAGTTTTAGGGAGGAATTAGTCCAAGTTTCCTCCCAAGATTTGGAGAGAGTTGCTGGAATTTCTTGGTGTGACACCAAGTTTTTACAGTGTAGGGAGTATGACATTACATCCTCTCTGTGTGTACTGTAGTACACATTATTGTTTAGAGGCCAGCTGAAGCACACCTCTGGATTCAGGATTTTCTCGCTGTACTGAAGACCCATTGGTGGCCTTCGGCTGTTTTCTGCTCTTTGGTCGGGTTGTTGTCTCTTTGACACATTCCACATTTCCATTCTCAATTTTATTACACCCAATCAATAATGATAAAAATTAAATACTCTCTAGTCACCTTTACCATGGTTAATTGTGCGACCGTCTTTATTTCACAAGCCCAAAGTATTCCCACAATACTCCATGGAAATTCAAAGTATCAAGCAATCAAATTGTCATTCTGCCAAGGTCTTGTCCTGTCCTTTTAACATTTGAATGGAATAATCACATACATTTTGTAACTTGCTCTCTATATATAGCTAAAAGAAAGCCTACTTCATGTATTTGCCGTTAAACCAAACAAATCCTCCATCCATCCAAAATAAATGTTTTGTTTTCGAATAGCAGCCAGGTTTGTAGCAAAACATTTGAAAATGCCTCAAATCTTCATTTTATTTGAAAGAGAACTACATACAAATTGTGGGGTGTTTAGGTATTCATGTGTGATCTGTGAATGCTTCTTTAATAATATTAACTGAGCAAGGTGAAGAATTCAAACTATTTTAATTTTGATTTACTTTGCGAACTGATAATGTTGGAAATATCCATTATCAATAATTCATTTTAACGGGAAATAAATAATTACAGAACCAAATGCCGGTTTACTGGCGATGGTAATCAGATACAGAGATATTACGTTGAAATAAAAGTACAGAAGCTGCACGTCAACATAAATTACTATTCGAAGTATGCATTACTTAATTCTTGATGTTAAAATGCAAGGATGTGTTCTACCCTCTGCATGCATGCCTAACTTTCTCCATTTTCTTTTTTTCCCTTATTATTTTTTTTTGCCAGCAATTGCCTCGTCTGCCTCATTGTAGTTACGGCCCTGATTCAAGGTCTTTATAGTTGGATCTTTTATTAGAAGTTCTAATAACGTTTGTCAGGACCTCAGCAGGAATATCAACTCTTCCTGCTGCTTTTCGAAGATAAGCATGAAATACATGTACAGCTTTTAAGACTTCTTCTTATATCTATCTATAATAATATTCAAGATAATAACAAAAAACTGCAAAATTTTGTTAAAACTACCAATTTGGTGGCAGAAACCCAACAATGGGTTGCTCGATTTGTCTGATAATTTCAGGGCCGATAGATCTTGACAAATTGAACAATTTAACTCCATGTCAGATTTGCTCTAAAAGCTTTAGTTTTTAAGATATAAGCTAAAAACTGCATTTGACCCCTATGTTCTATTTGTAGCCATGGTGGCCATGTTTGACCATGGATCAAATCTTCGGAGTTTCAGAGAAGAAGATTTTTGAAATATTTTATGACAACAGACGACGAAGGACGCCAAGTGATGGCATAAGCTCACATGGGGCCCTTTGGGCTCCGGTGATCTAAAAAGGGAGACAATGCCATTTAATATAAGGCAAAATAATAAAAAAAATCTTAAAGATCCATTATCTTTAATAAATATGTACAATGATGTATGGAAAAGTTTGACACAAGCTTTCTGTTTTTTTGGTGGTTTTTTTTTCGATTTTAAAGACTGAAAATAAAATATATTGACTCTGAAATTAAAATTTTGGGTTATATATTAAAACCACTATATACTCATGATACTGCACAGACTTTAAACCCATTGACAAGGATGATGGTGTCTAAGTAACTGCAATTCAGAATACCGAACATGTTGAATGAGGGCATTTTTTTAAAGAAAATACTTTTAACCATGCTATTGACATTCTTATCTTTATCTATAATCATATTTTTTACTTTTCTTTATTTTCTGTTTTTTTTTATATTTTTGGTTTATTTTTCTATTTCAACAATTTCTTTATCATATTGGCTTGAATTTTTTTATTTTGTTCATCTAAAGTTCCTTTCTTAGTGGTCCATTTATAAACATGATAAAACATCATTTCCTTAAGTTCTAGTTCGTTAATATATGATCATGATGATAAACCTGTCATCCATACATGTTTACTACGCATGGACGGACTTACCGGACAACCACACTTCTGTGAAAACAGAGGTGACCCATTTGTCTGATTGATTTTCAAATCTTTTCAGATATATGATTGCGGAAATAAGATAGTAAAAAATGTACGTAACATTGAGTTTTCAGTGAATAGATTCAAATCAAATTTGATGCAATTTTTATATAATAAAGAAGAAATATACACGATCAAAGCCTTAGATGGGCGGAGTTACCAGACTGCATCGTATCTTCATTTTTATTCCCTATAAATATTTTTTTATATTGGGGCGGATCGACTAAGGGCCCGATTGACATGAAGCTACAAGAACTTGAGAAGTACCTGACTGACATTGCAGTAGTGAATGAAAAGATGGTAATTTTAATTTTACCTGGAACTACTACCCACAGTTTTCATCAACTCTTCATCATCATGGTGTTCATCTGAATCAGCATCAACTTTGGGAAGAAAGTTTTTAACAAGATATTCTCTAACTTTAACAAAATTTTCCTGTTCAAGTTCTTTGACACTTGTGTCAAATGTCAAGTTAGCATTCAAATAATCCATCATCTTGATTAAATCTGCATCGAGGGGTGGCAAACCTGCATTTATATTTGAAAACATGTCGAAAAATTCATCAATGCTCTTCGTGGATGGGTCGATCCAGTTCCAATTAATCTGAAGATTTTCTAGTTCGCTCATCGTCCAATCACTTGTTTCACGCGGAATGTAACTACTCAGTGCAGTTAATTTCTTCTTCTTATCGCTTGATGCGGAATAATAATCGCCATCTAATCTATTTGTCCACAGTGGATCATCTTCTGAATTTGAGCTGTGCCGTTTGCGTTTGCGTTTAGGTTTCGAGGATGACGCCATGTTGTGCCGAGGATAATTGTTCTCAACTCATCAGTATACGGCAGCCGGTACGGTCACAGAACCGTTCGAATGCAGCACCGGAATACGTCCCCAGAACCATTTAAAAGTCATGCGCAGCACTTGTTAGCTAAATACCGACAAACAATTGTGACCTGAATGACCACAAATAAACACAACATAATATATATTATATATATATATTGTAATCACAGTAGTCTTAGATTATAATTATCAGTTTCGTTTGTTTGTCTCAGTGATTAAGGAGGTTATATGAGACATATAACCTCCTTGGTCTGATTAAATGATAACGAGGTGTTTGTCGCTCCTTTTTTTAAATAAATTGTGACCTATATTATAGTTGTTATAGTCATATCCCATAATTATTGTAGCTGAATATTTCTCTTATGTAAAAAGTACCCAGTAATCAATAAAAAAATTATTTGATCTATATGTATTCATCCATACGGAGACGCCCTTTAATTTCAACGATGAGTATTAATGGTATTAATATCAAAAGTCTATTATAGTTTAATACTTGTATACGTTATATTATTAGATCTTTAATTATAGGTATCTCCCAAGAGCGTTGCTGGAAAAGCTGGTTTGCGGGACGGTGACTTGATTTGCTACATTAACAAAGCTTACGTCGCTGACGTCACACATCAACACATGTTGATTTTCATTTGTAAATGAGTGGTTTGGCAAAGTTGCATGTCCACCGATGTCCAGACAAACCAAATTCTATTTGGAAGTCTCATACCTTGATAAACTCGTAATATTATATATAGTGTAAATCTCAAAATATATATAACTTTCATTTTCTACAGATTGTACATAAAATCAAATGTCCTTCACATTACATGTGATGTATTTCATCACGTGAGATTCATTGCTAGAAAAAAAAACTTTTAACGAGGCGTATATATCGGTTTATCAAATATATCTTTTTAAGGATGTCTGCTTGTCATGTTTAGAAATTTTTGAATTTGAGCGGTGCCGTTTGCGTTTAGGTTTCGAGGATGACGCCATGTTGTGGGTTGTGCCGAGTATAATTGTTCTCAACTCGGACTACCAGATATCTCGGCCCAAAACAAACTCGGCCTATTACAAAGTCGGCTTCACAAACTTGGTCTATAACAGACTCAGCCTATCACAAACTCGGACTGCTAAAAGATAAAAGTATGATAAACGAAATAAGTATTATTTTATTTGAAATTAACTATCAGTACTTTATCTTAAACGTTTTTACACTTTTGGTATTTGGCTGGATGTTGTCTCCAAATGACCTTAGATCGCCTCCAAATAACCCTTTGACGTCAAGCAATAATCACTTTTTTATTGTGAATTGTTATGTCAAAGTTTACGGGAACCTGTGTGATTCTACGTAATGGCGGACAAATTTGCATACAAGTGTAAATACGTCAAATTGCACCCATTTCAACAGTTTTTCACCTACATTTATTCAAAGAACAGACAAAAATGTTCATTCTGGGTTTTTTGTAGACGTATCCAATTTACTAGTTCAACACTGAATCACCGAAAAATGGGTTTGAACCTTCCTCCAAATAACACAAGAATCTGTAATGAAGAGTATCTAAACTTGCAAGTGAATATAGTTCATCAGCAATGTTTCTGAGCTTATTTTGTCAAAATTGAAGCAAACTTGCCACTAAAAGCGTATTATTATTTCACTGTTTGACTATGAATGAACTTGGCCAAAAATAACTATATCTTGCTTTATTATATTTCTTGTAGCTAAAACCCTTTAAACATTGTATTTTTAAAATCAATATGAGATAAGGTATCTTCTGCTACCAGTCATACTTTATCAATTATTTTTTTTATCTTAAGTGAATTTTGGTGGAATTAGACCTCAGTCAATTATTCTCTGAACAATTTTAAAAAAAAAAATTTCCCCCGTCTTATTCTTTAAATTGCAAGGTTTTCTTGTTTTAAAAAGATGTTTCCAAGTTATTTTATATATGATATCAAGCAGATTATACATTATTGAAACTGACCCAGTTTAACTGAACGCCTTTCTTCGTAAGAGTTATCTCCCCAAACACTATTTTTCTTGTTATCTCTACTACTTTAATTCACAACAGTAAAGACCATGACAAAACTACTTTCCCACATTGGTATTAAATCCTCAGGATGCTGACCACAATTTTGACCAGATAAATAATTAAAATGGCAAGGTGCACAACTATAGATGTCATGATGGAAGTACACCACTAATTCATATGGCCCCATTGCTTTCTATGTTAAATTCCTCAATTTCAAGCACTCAGGCACAGCTCTTTTGTTTTAAGTTCAAATAAAATGACAATCATTGCATGTCAAAGCAACACTTCATGGTGTCTTGTACTGACAAAAAATCAGCATACCTTTAATGGCATATAAGAAAGAACTGGTTCCCAAAACTTCGGATGTACCAAAATAGGTACTTCAGATCTGACAAACAGGCAAAATGTACCCTCTTTTTTAAATTTCATGCAATTTTTTTTATTATTAAAAATTATAAGTCAAAAAGTGTTCAACAATGATCACCAGTCATTCAGCTTTCATTTGATATCAAAATTGCCTAAATATTCTACATATTTTGAAAGTTACACCCATGCGTAGGAACTATTTTGTGTTAAATACGTACTACTTTCTGGCAATGGTATGTGCTTTCCGGCCGGGCCCGAATTAGTGTTGTTACACCTATAACAAAACCAAACTTGCCATATTGACTTCAGCATTTCTTAATTTCATTCTATGATATATTCTAAGCAATAAAAAACATATAAAGCTTTAGTCCAAACACTATTTTACTGATTTTAAGCTCAAATTGGACTGGTAGTAACATATGTGTTATGCAAAAAAAACCTGCATATAGGGATATTACCAATGGCCAGTATGATTTTTTTTATTCTCAATATCGTGGTTCTATTTGTTAATTTAAACTAGGAAAACAATGTGCTTACCAATAGTCATATTTTTGTCAGAGGATGTTCATTTAATAAAAATATATTAGTCCAAACCTAAGACATAATTGAGAATATTGTCCCCCCTTTTTTCTTCAAATTAGAAAAGGGACATTTTTGGTACAAACCAAACTTCTGTGGTACAATACAGATTATTGAGAGCAATTTATATATCCCTCAGCTGGATAACATGCAAAACTGGTTCAAAATTGCATGTACAGTGAGATTTTGGAATTCTTATATGAGTGTATAAAACCAATAAAACTTGAAAAATCATTGGATTATTTGACCAAGAGCTATTTTTTTTTAAAAATAAACAAGTCATAATATGCATGTTTTATTGATTTAAATCCCAAATAATGCAAAAATAAGAACTTGGGGTGACAAGTCTTAACTGCATGCATGTTGTATGACCATAAAAGGCTAAAATACCTTATTGTGTCAATTTAAGAGCTGAAACTTGGCATAAACAGAATTGTTCATCCACAAAAGTTGATTAATCATGATTACTGACATCAAATATGACCAATTTTCATTGGAATAGGTAAAACTTCTAAAAATTGAATTTCTGATGATTCTCTGTAATAGGAAGTACACCACTAATTCATGGCCCCATTGCTTGCTATGTTAATTCCTCAATTTCAAGCAGACACAGCTCTTTTGTTTTAAGTTCAAATAAAGTGACAATCATTGCATGTCAAAGCAACACTTTATGGTGTCTTAATGTACTGAAAAAAATCAGCATACCTTTAATGGCATATAAGTAAGGACTCTGTGGGAACGTCACGTCAATAAACTCATATCTGCCGTAATGCATAATTGGTGTTATCGACGTTGGTAAAAAATTACAAAAAAAGACTTTTTCACTCGATGTCCGTTAAAAATTAAATATCACAGGAAACTTAAATTTTAGCTCTTCAAACTAGGCTAAAAGTTATAGATTTTACCTTTTTGTATCTGTAATTCATAACAATGTGAAAATCGGTAATATTATCCACAACGTTTATTTTTCGCTATCATATGCAACAATTTAATATGCTATCGGGACCTAGCGCTATTTATAGAATCGTAAACAGACATCAAAATTTTACATGCATCATCCTGAAGTTGAGAACAGTAAAGTTTTGTAGGTATCCTAATCCAATGTTGTCAATAAGGTGTCTAATTTTGAAGAAAATCAACAAAATTTTGAGTTTTCCCCCGAAAAGATACCCATTGTTCACATATTTTTCAAGGATCTGTAATGTTTATTGGTCGTTATGGTTATAAATCAAGTAGAATCTTAGTGTAACAATGTATGGTTTACGCTCGAGAAAGAGTTACGCAGATTTAGACGTTTGGCGGGGAAATTAGTGGCAGGGTCGAAAGTTATAGGGGTGATCGTAAAGGACTCGCTATGCTCCGTAAGGGTAACATTTAGAGAACACCCCTATCAAGGAAATAGTATAGTCGCCCTGGGGTATATAACAGAGTGAGAAACGGCACTCGAGGCTGTCGGTTGGCTGTCGATGAGCCGTCTCAAGTCAACAGAGCGTACGTTGATTATATTAAGCGCTAGTAAGAGCCTTAATATATAAAGGACACTTTGTACCGGGTACAAAGTGAACGTACACATTGACAGGATTGACAAGGCAGACTGTCCAACTCGGAGGACAGGCTGTACCAGCCCGCCTTGTCTGGTAGTGACAGGTTGTTCCAGCCCGCACTGTCTGGTAGTGACAGGTTGTCCCATTCGGAGGACAAGTTGTTCCAGCCCGCACTGTCTGGTAGTGACAGGTTGTCCCACTGGGAGGACAAGTTGTACCAGGCCGCTCTGTCTTGTATTGACAGACTGTCCCATCCGGAGGACAAGCTGTACCAGCCATATTGTCTATCAGTGACACATCGTCCCATCTTGAGGACAGGCTGGTTTATTGTATTATATTTGTATATATATAATTGTCCATTGTTACTTTATATCGACAAAGAGTCAATGTGTATATTTTAGTTCATTGTGCATAATTTAGATAGTTGTAGTTTTTAGCATTACCGTATTGTTTGTGGACAACTTGGATCCAAGTATTGACTGGAACGGACGTTTGGGATATTAACGCCTGGTTACACGTTACATATTTGGTGGCTAGCGGTTGGGATTCAAGTTGTCTATCAATTAATTTTTGGATTGATTTGTCGTCATTTAATGTGTTTTCAGTATTGATTTGAAAGATTAAAGCGGATCAACCGTGAGGCATAGTTATTAGTCACGGCTGAGTTGTAACACGAGTGTATTATTTAATAAAAATTGTATTATTTTGATTACACTGTACTGTAATAAATATGTCAAATATTGACGATCAGATTGCAGAAATAAGTAGACAAATACAGTCTCTTAGTGAAAGCACAATACAACATGGACAAGGTTTTATATCATCTACACCTAAAGAGCAGGGTGTACGTCCAATGGTTGTTAAAGATAAAGATAGATATTTCAATCATAAGCAGGAATTAACGAAAAATCAAAGTACTGCTCATACTGTTTGCTATGGTTCGAATGATTTGAAAATCAAACCTTCAAAATATGATGGCAATACTCCTTGGATAGATTACTTAGCACACTTTGAGATGTGTACACTTGTTAATATGTGGTCTGAATACCAGAAAGGTTTGTACTTGGCCGTGTCACTGGTTGGAAAGGCTCAAGCAGTCCTTGGTGATTTACCAAAGGAAAAGAGACAAATATTTTCAGACCTAGTATATGCATTGGAGGAACGCTTTGCTCCATCTTGTCAAACTGAACTGTATCGTGTACAATTCAAGGAATATCGACAAAAAGCAAGTGACACTTTGCCGGGGTTAGGTCAGTCAGTTCGAAGACTTTCTAATCTGGCATACCCGACTGCTCCGTTAGAATTAAGAGACACGCTCGCCAAAGAACAATTTATAGATGCGTTAGTAGACTCTGAAATGAGATTGAGAATTAAACAGTCTCGTCCAAAAGGTCTTAACGATGCTATACGGTTGGCAGTTGAACTTGAAGCATATAACAAACCTGAGAGTAGAGCAATAGAAAGTATAGGTCACTTACGACGGACTACTAGTGACGAACGGACAGAAGCACCTACTAGTCCTGATACGGCTGTATCTATGACACAAATGACGACGTGGATGCAGACAATTGAAAATAGTATACAATCCTTAACAAAAGAAATTAAAGATTTAAAGTCCCAAAGAAAGTTCCAACCACGGAGAAAGATAAATAACTTACAAAGTAAAGGTAAAATGGGTGGTCCTTGTTTTAGTTGTGAAGAAATAGGACACTTTGCAAGAAATTGTCCCAATAATATTCAGATACTTAGTACTCGGGAAACAGATAATAACGGAACATATACGGACGGTACGGTCAAGACACTGAAGTCTGAGGTTAAGTATAATGACAAAGGCGCTGTTGTTGTTACAGCATCAGAGAATGCAGGAATGTTTGTTGAGCTGAGCATTCAAGGTGTACCAGTCAAATTTGTGGTTGATACCGGAGCTACACTTACTTTAGTTTCTACAAGAGTATATGATTCAATTCCTGATTTATGTAGGCCACATTTGAGTAAAACTAGGTCACAGATAAAGTCCGTCAGTGACAAGTATTTAAGCCCTCGGGGAAAAGGTAATTTTACACTTGATTTTGGTCAAGAGAAGCTTACTTCAGAGGCTGTTGTAGCTGACCTACAAGTCGAAGGAATTCAAGGTTTAGACTTTATGAAGAAAAATAAGTGTTTGATTGACGTGTCTGCTAACGTATTACACATCGATAACGTCAAGGTCCCCCTATGTGTTCAAGGTACCCAAAATAGAAATGCTGATGTTCAGAGAAAACAATGTCGGTTAACATCAGACAGACAGTCAATAACGGTTTCTGATTGTTCTAAGAGAGAACAAAGTCAGGTGAATACAGTTAAAAGTCAGATGCCCGACAAAAGTAAAGACTTGACTTTAATAGAGTTGCAATCAAATGACTCGGACCTTACACTTGTTAAGCGGTGGCTGACAGAAGGTCAAAGGCCACAGTGCAATGAGGTATCAAGTAAGGGATATTCTCTAAGGTCATTATGGAGTCAGTTTGGTTGTTTAGAAGTCCTTCGTGATGTAGTAGTTAGACGTCACGACGATCGGGAGCGGAACATTGTGAAATTACAAGCGGTAATTCCAATGTCGGAGCGCAAGCAAGTATTAGAATACTGTCATGACACAGACTATGCTGGTCACTTAGGTACGCGTACGACTCGAGAGAAGATATGTCAGTCTTACTATTGGCCTGGTATACAGTCCGACGTTAGGGCATATGTCGCTAGTTGTGCTAAGTGTTATAAGAGAAAACGCCAAATGAAAAGGAAGCGTGTCTCAATAAGATTAGAGGAGGGTAATGGTCGTCATGAGAGTAAGAGACCAGCATGTATGGCTGATAATGTAAATAAGTGAAATTCATATTGTGTCTAAATTTTGTTGAATTATATTTTGTAATTTTGAATGTATCATGCGGGACGCATGTAGATTGAGGCGTGGGTTATGTAATGTTTATTGGTCGTTATGGTTATAAATCAAGTAGAATCTTAGTGTAACAATGTATGGTTTACGCTCGAGAAAGAGTTACGCAGATTTAGACGTTTGGCGGGGAAATTAGTGGCAGGGTCGAAAGTTATAGGGGTGATCGTAAAGGACTTGCTATGCTCCGTAAGGGTAACATTTAGAGAACACCCCTATCAAGGAAATAGTATAGTCGCCCTGGGGTATATAACAGAGTGAGAAACGGCACTCGAGGCTGTCGGTTGGCTGTCCGTAAGGGTAACATTTAGAGAACACCCCTATCAAGGAAATAGTATAGTCGCCCTGGGGTATATAACAGAGTGAGAAACGGCACTCGAGGCTGTCGGTTGGCTGTCGATGAGCCGTCTCAAGTCAACAGAGCGTACGTTGATTATATTAAGCGCTAGTAAGAGCCTTAATATATAAAGGACACTTTGTACCAAGTACAAAGTGAACGTACACATTGACAGGATTGACAAGGCAGACTGTCCAACTCGGAGGACAGGCTGTACCAGCCCGCCTTGTCTGGTAGTGACAGGTTGTTCCAGCCCGCACTGTCTGGTAGTGACAGGTTGTCCCATTCGGAGGACAAGTTGTTCCAGCCCGCACTGTCTGGTAGTGACAGGTTGTCCCACTGGGAGGACAAGTTGTACCAGACCGCTTGCTTGTATTGACAGACTGTCCCATCCGGAGGACAAGCTGTACCAGCCAAACTGTCTATCAGTGACACATCGTCCCATCTTGAGGACAGGCTGGTTTATTGTATTATATTTGTATATATATAATTGTCCATTGTTACTTTATATCGACAAAGAGTCAATGTGTATATTTTAGTTCATTGTGCATAATTTAGATAGTTGTAGTTTTTAGCATTACCGTATTGTTTGTGGACAACTTGGATCCAAGTATTGACTGGAACGGACGTTTGGGATATTAACGCCTGGTTACACGTTACAGATCCATCGCTCCACGCAATCTACAACATATCATCTTTACAACAATGGCCAGTTTAGGTAAATGTGTTACGAATTGACGAGGCGCCAGTGCGTCAAAGGCGGCAAGGTCCAGCATTAAAAGAACCAAAAAGCGCCGTAACGTTAGATTTATTCACTGTTCACATCATCATGCAGTTAGTTAAACTTTCAATTTCTGCTAAAAAAAAAATACACTGACGAACGTAATGGTTGCGTTATTCACGATCCATTGTTGTCAATTAATCAGATTATAAATTCGAATACATATTTACTTCCATGCACAAATACGACAAAGAACGCTCGAAAACTAACTTCATGAAATATTGTCATATAAAGGTTAATTCCCTTTGTTTATAAAAAATAGTTTGGGTTACTTTGCAGAATATTCTGTACACTTGAATTCACATAACTTAATAAAAACTGTAATGCAATAGTAAGAGTTAAGTATAAATAATTTATTTACTCAACCAATTAATACTTTCCTTTAAAGAAAAAATATATTATTATAATTGAATTCAAACAGTCCACGTTTTGTAAAAATAATTTGAAAAAATAAACTATTCCCCCTTTTTCCAAAAGTAAAAAAAAAAAACAAGACGAAAAAGAAAAGTCAAAATGATTAAACGAAAAATTAAAATGAAAATAAGCAAAACAAGCAAAAAAGAATTAACAACTTCATGTTTTATTTTAAAACAATATGGATACAAAACAAAATAAAAATAAGGAGATGTGGTATGATTGCCAACGAAAAAAAATATCCATCAAAGTTCAAATGAAGTGGATGTAGCAATTAAAGACAACCGTACGGCCTTTAACAATGAGAAAAAAACCATACCATATGGTCGGCTATAAAAGCTTGTTATTGATTGTCCTCAGTTATTACCATTCAGTATTGATTAAATTTGAAAGCAACAAGTATAATATTTATAATAAGCATTTGATTCAACATTGAATTTGTGTCACGGAACACATACTACACGAAACACGTCTTCTTTAAAATATTAGACCCCGTTTACAATTGTACGAAATTGAACTGATCTTTATTTGAATCGATCTTAAAAAGACCAGTTCGCGTTTACATTTGCAAAAGCAAGATCGATCGAGATCGATCTTATTTAATCTAGTGCGTTTACACTGCATCATAAACAGAAACGGTCTGATCTGATTACTTTACATTTCGTAAACAAATAATCGTAAAAATAGAATTGAATAATAACGAGCGCATTTCGCGCGGACTATCACACACTGCAAAATTATGGAGAAAATAGTTGGATCATTGGAATGTGGTATGCAGTTATCAATTATCTTTTTGGTTCACAAGTCACAAGTTATTAAACAAAGAAATGCGAGACGACTATCACTTAAAAACAAACTGTCAATGCCTTTGAAGATAAGGATTTGCAGCAAAGAACTAGAATTTATCGGTTCAGAAAAATGATCCAAAAACGGCGGAATCATTTCCCATTCATCGTTTTTAAACACGTGTGTTTTTGCCACCGAACATGCACAGATTTATTTTCATATCCAAATAGAACATTCACTTGAAGAAAGCTCGATCACGATCGATTGCGATCGATCTTAGCGTTTACACTTGAAGAAAGATCGATTCAAATCTTTTTAAGTCCGATTAAAGATCGATCTTTCCCGTTTACATTAGACTAAGAATCGGTCTCAAAAAAGATCGATCTCAAGAAAGATTGATCTCTTTTACAAGTGTAAACGGGGTATTAGAAATTTACATAAATACTTCCAATCAAAAAATACTAAACCACTCACTAAATTCATTTCGAAATTGCAAAATTGCTGCACTTATTTGAACCAAGCGTATGTCAAAGTGTTACATGTATATGTTTAAAATCTAATAACATATCCCAAGTCAAAGTTAAAGGCAGTTTCTTGGCAGTTTTTTAGCCTTCCCAGTTCAGAAATTTAGCAGTTTCTGATGCTTGGTAGTTGTTAACCTTTCAAAATTAACCAGTTACTTCATATAAAAAAATAGCAGTTTTTCTAAACCTTCACAGTTATTCTGGCAGTTCAAAGCAGTTCCTTAGCTGTTTTAGGCAGTTCGTTAGCATTTTTTTTTTACGAAATATTTAAATTAGGTACAAAAAACTGCTTTCAGTTCATGAATATTCATATCTAACTGCTTCAGGTTAATTGATATTCATATAACATTGGGAAATAACTACTAAGGAAATGTTAATATGGTCATGATCTTATGCATTATTCATACTAGTAGCTGTTAAAAAGTAACATAATTATCTAAAACAAAAATATACTTTCTGAACAAATTTATTGTTGTTATCCATGCAACTGACACAAAAGACATAAAGTTACCTTAAATAACAAGTGACAAATGAAGAACATATTATTGTCATTTTTTATTATACAATACTAATAATTAAGTAGAATACTGGAAAGAAATATTTCCGATGAAGAAACTACTTTTTATTTTTTGAATTCGCCCAAAGGTCCCATATTTACTTATTTTTTTTCAACCAAAGATACCTTTTATTTATAAAAAAAACTTCAACCTTAAGGTAAAGACCAACTTATGTTTATGAATTTTTGAAGCATGACATCTAACCTTCTTTAATATAAAGCATAATGCTGTCATTAATGATAAGCATTTATCTAATATAGTAGTGTATTATATAGATAATTAATTGCTTATACGCACTAGAATATATTTTCATATTGAAGCATATATTGTTCATAAGTTATTTACACAAAAATGTTGCATTTAAATACAAAGGCACATCCGATTAGAAATGGAAAACATGGACATTTTGCTAATTAAGGAAAACTCAACATCTTGAAAGCGGAACAATTAATCAAGAAATTTGTCTTACGCCTTACCCTTTTAAGAAGAAAGGTCATATAAAGTTTGTGTGCGAAAAAAAAAAAGACACAACGTTACCTTAAATAACAAGTGACAAATGAAGAACATATTATTGTCCTTTCTTGATACAATACTAATTATTGAATAGAATATTGGAAAGAAATAACTACGATGAAGAAACTATTTTTATTTTTGAATTCGCCCAAAGGTCCCATATTTACTTATTTTATTCACCCAAAGGTCCCTTTTATTTATCAAACAATTATCAACCTTAAGGCAAAGACCAACTTATGTTTATCAATCTTAGTTGCATGAATTTTAACCTTCTTTCATATAAAGCATAATGCTGCCATTAATGATAAGCATTTTACTAATATAGTAGTGAAGTATATAGATAATTAATTGCTTATACGCACTAGAATATATTTTCATATTGAAGCATATATTGTTCTTAAGTTATTTACATAAAAATGTTGTATTTAAATACAAAGGCATACCCGATTATAAATGGAAAACATGGAGAGTTTGCTTATAAAGGAAACTCACCATCTTGAAAGCGGAACAATGAATCTCGACATTTGCCTCACGCCTTACCATTTTAAGAAGAAAGGTCCTATGAAGGTGGTGTTCGAAAAATAAAGACACAAAGTTACCTTAAATAACAAGTGACAAATTAAGAAAATATTATTGCCCTTTTTTGATACAATACTAATAATTAAATAGAATATTGGAAAGAAATAACTCCGATGAAGAAACTATTTTTAATTTTTTAATTCGCCAAAAGGTCCCATATTTATTTATTTTATTCACCCGAAAGTCCCTTTTATTTATCAAAAAATTATCAACCTTAAGGCAAATACCAACTTATGTTTATCAATTTTAGTTGCATGAACTTTAACTATCTTTAATATAAAACATAATGCTGCCTTCAATGATAAGCATTTTATTAATATAACAGTGTAGTATATAGACAGTTAATTAATTATACGCACTAGAAAATATTTTCATATTGAAGCATAGATTGTTCTTTAGTTATTTACACAAAAATGTTTTATTTAAATAACAAGTCATATCCAATCAGTAATGAAAGACATGCAGAGTTAGCTAATAAAGAAAAACTCACCATCTTAAAAGCGGAACAATGAATCAAGACATTTGTCTCACGCCTTACCCTTTTAAGAAGAAAGGTCATATGAAGGTGGTGTTCGGAAAAAAAAGACACAAAGTTAACTTGAATAACAAGTGACAAATGAAGAACATATTATTGTCACTTTTTTTATACAATACTAATAATTAAATAGAATATTGGAAAGAAATAATTCCGATGAAGAAACTATTTTTTATTTTTGAATTCGCCCAAAGGTCCCACATTTACTTATTTTATTCACCCAAAGGTCCCTTTAATTGATCAAAACATTATCAACCTTAAGGCAAATACCAACTTATGTTGATCAATTTTAGTTGCAATAACTTAAACCTTTTTTAATATAAAACATAATGCTGCCTTCAATGATAATCATTTTACTAATATAACAGTGTAGTATATAGATAATTAATTGCTTATACGCACTAGAAAATATTTTCATATTGAAGCATATATTGTTCTTTAGTTATTTACTCAAAAATGCTTTATTTAAATAACAAGGCATATCCAATCAGTAGTGAAAGACCTTTTATTTATCAAAAAACTACAAACCTTAAGGTAAAGACCAACTTATGTTTATGAATTTTTGTAGCATGACATTTAACTTTCTTTAATATAAAGCATAATGCTGACATTTATGATAAGCATTTTTCTAATATAATAGTGTAGTATAAAGATAATTAATTGCTTATACGCACTAAAATATGTTTTCATATTGAAGCATAGATTGTTCTTAAGTTATTTACACAAAAATGTTGTATTTAAATACAAAGTCATATCCGATTAGAAATCGAAAACATGGAGAGTTTGCTAATTAAGGAAAACTGACCATCTTGAAAGCGGAACAATGAATCAAAATATTTGCCTCACGCCACACCCTTTCAAGAAGAAGGGTCATATGAAGGTGGTGTTCGAAAAATAAAGACACAAAGTTACCTTAAATATCAAGTGACAAATGAAGAACATGTTATTGTCCTTTTTTGATACAAAACTAATAATTGAATAGAATATTGGAAAGAAATAATTCCGATGAAGAAACTTTTTTTAATTTTTGAATTCGCCCAAAGGTCCTATATTTACTTATTTTATTCACCCAACGGTCCCTTTAATTGAACAAAAAAGTATCAACCTTAAGGCAAATACCAACTTATGTTTATCAATTTTAGTTGCATGAACTTTAACCTTCTTTAATATAAAACATAATGCTGTCATTAATGGTAAGCATTTAACTAATATAACAGTGTAGTATATAGATAATTAATTGCTTATCCGTACTAGAAAATATTTTCATATTGAAGCATAAATTGTTCTTTAGTTATTTACACAAAAATGTTTTATTTAAATAACAAGGCATATCCAATCAGTAATGAAAGACATGCAGAGTTTGCTAATGAAGGAAAACTCACATTCTTGAAAACGGAACAATGAATCAAGACATTTGCCTCACGCCTTACCCTTTTAAGAAGAAAGGTCATATGAAGGTGGTGTTGGAAAAATAAAGACACAAAGTTACCTTAAATAACAAGTGACAAATGAAGAACATATTATTGTCCTTTTTTGATGCAACATTAATAATTAAACAGAATATCGGAAAGAAATAATTCCGATGAAGAAACTTTTTTTATTTTTGAATTCGCCCAAAGGTCCCATATTTACTTATTTTATTCACGCAAAGGTCCCTTTTATTTAAAAAAAAAATGCAAACCTTAAGGTAATGCCCAACTTACGTTTATGAATTTTTGTAGCATGACATTTAACCTTCTTTGATATAAAGCATAATGCTGTCATTAATGATAAGCATTTTACGAATATAATAGTGAAGTTCATAGATAATTACTTGCTTATACGCATTAGAATATATTTTCATATAGAAGCATAGCTTGTTCTTTATTTATTTACACAAAAATGTTTTATTTAAATAAAAAGGCATACCCAATCAATAATGAAAGACATGCAGAGTTTGCTAATATAGGAAAACTCACCATCTTGAAAGCGGAAAAATGAATCTAGATATTTGCCTTACGCCGTACCCTTTTATAGTGAGTTGCTTATAGGTGTTACTGTAAAATTTTACCTATAGCTCAACCTGTTTTTAAAATTGTCAACACAATAGGGACATTTAAATTGACCAGTTGGTATTGTTAAATTTAAATCTACCTTGATGCTACCTGTAAAAATATTTATTCACCTAACCAAAAGTTTCAGCATGCTTTTTTCCTGAACTTTTTTTTACCTAGGATTATTCTATTGAGAGATTTTTATTTTACTGTCATTCAAAATCTTATGAGTGATCAAGCCAAACAAGAATGACTTTATCATATATTTTATTTTCTTGCAGTTAATTCAAAATTGCATGACCTAAAATGCACTACATTTCATCTAAATGTTTGCATAGCCACTACTAGCAGTGTTTAATACCCCAAATAATCCAGTCGTAATATTTCACTCACTATAATGAAACCTCAAAATCATATTTGAATAAACAATTTCCTTTATTTTTTTACACTAATATTTGACATCTCATCCAGAATTCCAAAGATTTTAAATAATTCCCAATTTTATTCATTTTTCACTACTTCACAAGATTTTTTTCTAAATCCATAGTATGAATTCTGATTAACTTCCAATGATATACATCCTAATTTAACAGGTGCAGAATTTATACATAATTCAGAATCATTTCCATTACTTTATTCCAAATAGTTATCCTCACTTATATTTTGTAAAATTTTATTTATATTTTTACTGTATATCACCTGATTTTAATATATCCACAGTAAACATTTTATTTCATTTCCTATAATAAATTTCCAAATCAAACAATATTTGATTCAGAATTTTATAATGACTATTAACAATTTCACATTCACTTAAAACATTGACTCATGTTAGGAGTATTTTAGAATATTTTACTTTCATTTTTCACTTTATCACTAGATTAGACTATATCCACTGCATTACTTCAACATTTTATTTCATTTCCAAGATCCCATTTAAATAGGGAATCATCTTAAATTTGTAATAGATCCCAAAATTAATAATGAATATTTCAAAAATCACATTTAAAGCCACAGAAACATGTTGGATGAACACACACTATATCTCCTACTTGAATTCCAGTTTTGAAATTTTTAAATCTTTAACATAACTAAATCCCATCGTATGAAAAATTGAATTTCCTTTAGTGATCACAGCATTTTATGCTCAAAACTCCCACTTATATTATAATTGAATTCAAATAAAAAACACATCAAGGTATACTCCAAAATTATTTTGAATTTTATATGTACAACATCATATGTAAGCACCACAAAACGGTTTGAATGAATTATTTCCTCCTTGATGTCCTTCATGACAATAAAATCTTGAAAGAAACACACCACATTTTAAGAAGCAAAATTGCTATAAAAAGTCTGAGTAGTGAATTCAAATAAAATAAATCCAATATTGTACACACAATGACACCAAAAGATTAAAATATTGCAAATAATAATCCAAAATGAGAATCTTGAAGGGTCATGTGAAGAAAAGAACAACATATCCCTCTGAAAATTTAAACTGTAAACACCTGAGCAGCTATTTCTTGTTTCACTGGCAGCTGGACAATACTATACATGTATAAGGGTTAGAATACTATACATGTATAAGGGTTAGAATTTTAAAGAAGCATTTTGGTGTAAAAACAGTTTAAATTTTCAAACAAATTAATACATATTTATTTTAATCTTTTACTGATTTAGAATTTTAGGTAAAAAATAGATAAATCATATATATCAGGGATTTAAAACAATGAAAACCAAAACTATTTTCTTCCCTATCAATTTTTAATAGAATAATCCTAGGTAATAAAATCTTCAGGAAAAAAGCATGCTGAAACTTTAGGTTAGGTGAATAAAAATCTGTACAGGTAGAATCAAGGTATATTTTAAATCTAACAATACCAACTGGTCAATTCAAATGTCCCTATTGTGTTGACAATTTTAAAAACAGGTTGAGCTATAGGTAAAATTTTACAGTAACACCTATAAGCAACTCACTGTAAGAAGAAAGTTCATATGAAAGTGGTGTTCGAAAAATAAAGACACAAAGTAACCTTAAACAACAAGTGACAAATTAAGAAAATATTATTGTCCTTTTTTGATACAATACTAATAATTAAATAGAATATTGGAAAGAAATAATTACGATGAAGAAACTTTTTTTTATTTTTGAATTCGCCCAAAGGTCCCATTTTTACTTATTTTATTCACCCAAAGGTCCCTTTAATTGATCAAAACATTATCAACCTTAAGGCAAATACCAATTTATGATTATCAATTTTAGTTGCATGAACTTTAACTTACTTTAATATAAAACATAATGCTGTCATTAATGGTAAGCATTTAACTAATATAACAGTGTAGTATATAGATAATTAATTGCTTATACGTACTAGAAAATATTTTCATATTGAAGCATAAATTGTTCTTTAGTTATTTACACAAAAATGTTTTATCTAAATAACAAGACGTATCCAATCAATAATGAAAGACATGCAGAGTTTGCTAATAAAGGAAAACTCACTATCTTGAAAGCGGAAAAATGAATCAAGATATTTGCCTTACGCTGTACCCTTTTAAGAAGAAAGGTGATATGAAAGTGGTGTTCGGAAAATAAAGACACAAAGTTACCTTAAATAACAAGTAACAAATGTAGAACATATTAAAAGACATGCGGAGTTTGCTAATAACGGAAAACTCACCATCTTGAAAGCGGAACAATGAATCAAGACATTTGCCTCACGCCTTACCCTTTTAAGAAGAAAGGTCATATAAAGGTGGTGTTCGAAAAATAAAGACACAAAGTTACCTTAAATAACAAGTGACAAATGAAGAACATATTATTGTCCTTTTTTGATACAACATTAATAATTAAACAGAATATCGGAAAGAAATAACTCCGATGAAGAAACTATTTTTAATTTTTGAATTCGCCCAAAGGTCCCATATTTACTTATTTTATTCACCCAAAGGTCCCTTTTATTTATAAAAAAACTGCAAACCTTAAGGTAATGCCCAACTTACGTTTATGAATTTTTGTAGCATGACATTTAACCTTCTTTGATATAAAGCATAATGCTGTCATTAATGATAAGCATTTTACGAATATAGTAGTGAAGTTCATAGATAATTACTTGCTTATACGCATTAGAATAATTATATTTTCATATTGAAGCATAGATTGTTCTTTATTTTTACACAAAAATGTTTTTTTTAAATAAAAAGGCATACCCAATCAGTAATGAAAGACATGCAGAGTTTGCTTATAAAGGAAAACTAACCATCTTGAAAGCGGAAAAATGAATCAAGATATTTGCCTTACGCCGTATCATTTTAAGAAGAAAGTTGAAATGAAAGTGGTGTTCGGAAAATAAAGACACAAAGTTACCTTAAATAACAGGTGACAGATGAAGAAAATATTAATTGTCCTTTTTTGATACAATACTAATAATTAAATAGAATATTGGAAAGAAATAATTCCGATGAAGAAACTTTTTTTTTATTTTTGAATTCGCCCAAAGGTCCCATATTTACTTATTTTATTCACCCAAAGGTCCTTTTAATTGATCAAAACATTATCAACCTTAAGGCAAATACCAACTTATGTTGATCAATTTTAGTTGCAATAATTTTAACTAACCTTCTTTAATATAAAACATAATGCTGCCTTCAATGATAAGCATTTTACTTATATAACAGTGTAGTATATAGATACTTAATTGCTTATACGCACTAGAAAATATTTTCATATTGAAGCATAGATTGTTCTTTAGTTATTTACTCAAAAATGTTTTATTTAAATAACAAGGCATATCCAATCAGTAATGAAAAACATGCAGAGTTTGCTAATAAAGGAAAACTCACTATCTTGAAAGCGGAAAAATGAATCAAGATATTTGCCTTACGCTGTACCATTTTAAGAAGAAAGTTGATATAAAAGTGGTGTTCGGAAAATAAAGACACAAAGTTACATTAAATAACAAGTAATAAATGTAGAACATATTATTGTCCTTTTTTGATACAATACTAATAATTAAATAGAATATTGGAAAGAAATAATTCCGATGAAGAAACTATTTTTTTATTTTTGAATTCGCCCAAAGGTCCCATATTTACCTATTTTATTCACCCAAAGGTCCCTTTTATTTAAAAAAAAAATATCATCCTTAAGGCAAATACCAACTTATGTTTATCAATTTTAGTTGCATGAACTTTAACATTCTTTAATATAAAACAGAATGCTGCCATTACTGATTAGCATTTAACTAATATAATTGTGTGGTAAATAGATAATTAATTGCTTATACGCACTAGAAAATATTTTCATATTGAAGCATAGATTGTTCTTTAGTTATTTACACAAAAATGTTTTATTTTAATAAGAAGGCATATCCAATCAGTAATGAAAGACATGCAAAGTTTGCTAATAAAGGAAAACTCACTATCTTGAAAGCGGAAAAATGAATCAAGATATTTGCCTTACGCTGTACCCTTTTAAGAAGAAAGGTGATATGAAAGTGGTGTTCGGAAAATAAAGACACAAAGTTACCTTAAATAACAAGTAACAAATGTAGAACATATTAAAAGACATGCGGAGTTTGCTAATAACGGAAAACTCACCATCTTGAAAGCGGAACAATGAATCAAGACATTTGCCTCACGCCTTACCCTTTTAAGAAGAAAGGTCATATAAAGGTGGTGTTCGAAAAATAAAGACACAAAGTTACCTTAAATAACAAGTGACAAATGAAGAACATATTATTGTCCTTTTTTGATACAACATTAATAATTAAACAGAATATCGGAAAGAAATAACTCCGATGAAGAAACTATTTTTAATTTTTGAATTCGCCCAAAGGTCCCATATTTACTTATTTTATTCACCCAAAGGTCCCTTTTATTTATAAAAAAACTGCAAACCTTAAGGTAATGCCCAACTTACGTTTATGAATTTTTGTAGCATGACATTTAACCTTCTTTGATATAAAGCATAATGCTGTCATTAATGATAAGCATTTTACGAATATAGTAGTGAAGTTCATAGATAATTACTTGCTTATACGCATTAGAATAATTATATTTTCATATTGAAGCATAGATTGTTCTTTATTTTTACACAAAAATGTTTTTTTTAAATAAAAAGGCATACCCAATCAGTAATGAAAGACATGCAGAGTTTGCTTATAAAGGAAAACTAACCATCTTGAAAGCGGAAAAATGAATCAAGATATTTGCCTTACGCCGTATCATTTTAAGAAGAAAGTTGAAATGAAAGTGGTGTTCGGAAAATAAAGACACAAAGTTACCTTAAATAACAGGTGACAGATGAAGAAAATATTAATTGTCCTTTTTTGATACAATACTAATAATTAAATAGAATATTGGAAAGAAATAATTCCGATGAAGAAACTTTTTTTTTATTTTTGAATTCGCCCAAAGGTCCCATATTTACTTATTTTATTCACCCAAAGGTCCTTTTAATTGATCAAAACATTATCAACCTTAAGGCAAATACCAACTTATGTTGATCAATTTTAGTTGCAATAATTTTAACTAACCTTCTTTAATATAAAACATAATGCTGCCTTCAATGATAAGCATTTTACTAATATAACAGTGTAGTATATAGATACTTAATTGCTTATACGCACTAGAAAATATTTTCATATTGAAGCATAGATTGTTCTTTAGTTATTTACTCAAAAATGTTTTATTTAAATAACAAGGCATATCCAATCAGTAATGAAAAACATGCAGAGTTTGCTAATAAAGGAAAACTCACTATCTTGAAAGCGGAAAAATGAATCAAGATATTTGCCTTACGCTGTACCATTTTAAGAAGAAAGTTGATATAAAAGTGGTGTTCGGAAAATAAAGACACAAAGTTACATTAAATAACAAGTAATAAATGTAGAACATATTATTGTCCTTTTTTGATACAATACTAATAATTAAATAGAATATTGGAAAGAAATAATTCCGATGAAGAAACTATTTTTTTATTTTTGAATTCGCCCAAAGGTCCCATATTTACCTATTTTATTCACCCAAAGGTCCCGTTTATTTAAAAAAAAAATATCATCCTTAAGGCAAATACCAACTTATGTTTATCAATTTTAGTTGCATGAACTTTAACATTCTTTAATATAAAACAGAATGCTGCCATTACTGATTAGCATTTAACTAATATAATTGTGTGGTAAATAGATAATTAATTGCTTATACGCACTAGAAAATATTTTCATATTGAAGCATAGATTGTTCTTTAGTTATTTACACAAAAATGTTTTATTTTAATAAGAAGGCATATCCAATCAGTAATGAAAGACATGCAAAGTTTGCTAATAAAGGAAAACTCACCATCTTGAAAGCGGAACAACGAATCTGGATATTTGCCTTACGCCGAACCCTTTTAAGAAGAAAGTTGATATGAAAGTGGTTTTCGAAAAATAAAGACACAAAGTGACCTTAAATAACAAGTGACAAATGAAGAATATATTACTGTCCTTTTTTGATAAAATACTAATAATTAAATAGAATATTGGAAACAAAAATTCCGATGAAGAAACTATTTTTTATTTTTGAATTCGCCCAAAGGTCCCATATTTACCTATCTTATTCACCCAAAGGTCCCGTTTATTTATCAACAAATTATCATCCTTAAGGCAAATACCAACTTATGTTTATCAATTTTAGTTGCATGAACTTTAACCTGCTTTAATATAAAACATAATGTTGCCTTCAATGATAAGCATTTTACTAATATAATTGTGTAGTAAACAGATAATTAATTGTTTATACGCACTAGCATATGTTTTCAAATTGAAGCATATATTGTTCTTTAGTTATTTACACAAAAATGTTTTATTTAAATAAGAAGGCATATCCAATCACTAATGAAAGACATGCAGAGTTTGTTAACAAAGCAAAACTCACCATCTTGAAAGCGGAACAAAGAATCTAGATATTTGCCTTACGCCGTACCCTTTTAAGAAGAAAGTTCATATGAAAGTGGTGTTCGAAAAATAAAGACACAAAGTTACCTTAAATAACAAGTGACAAATTAAGAAAATATTATTGTCCTTTTTTGATACAATACTAATAATTAAATAGAATATTGGAAAGAAATAATTCCGATGAAGAAACCTTTTTTTATTTTTGAATTCGCACAAAGGTCCCATATTTACCTATTTTATTCACCCAAAGGTCCCTTTTATTTATAAAAAAAATATCATCCTTAAGGCAAAGACCAACTTATGTTGATCAATTTTTGTTGCAATAATTTGAACTAACCTTCTTTAATATAAAACATAATGCTGCCTTCAATGATAAGCATTTTACTAATATAACAGTGTAGTATATAGATACTTAATTGCTTATACGCACTAGAAAATATTTTCGTATTGAAGCATAGATTGTTCTTTAGTTATTTACTCAAAAATGTTTTATTTAAATAACAAGGCATATCCAATCAGTAATGAAAGACAAGCGGAGTTTGCTAATAAGGGAAAACTCACTATCTTGAAAGCGGAACAATGAATCAAGACATTTGCCTCACGCCTTACCCTTTTAAGAAGAAAGGACATATGAAGGTGGTGTTCGAAAAATAAAGACACAAAGTTACCTTAAATAACAAGTGACAAATGAAGAACATATTATTGTCCTTTTTTGATACAACATTAATAATTAAACAGAATATCGGAAAGAAATAACTCCGATGAAGAAACTATTTTTAATTTTTGAATTCGCCCAAAGGTCCCATATTTACTTATTTTATTCACCCAAAGGTCCCTTTTATTTATAAAAAAACTGCAAACCTTAAGGTAATGCCCAACTTACGTTTATGAATTTTTGTAGCATGACATTTAACCTTCTTTGATATAAAGCATAATGCTGTCATTAATGATAAGCATTTTACGAATATAGTAGTGAAGTTCATAGATAATTACTTGCTTATACGCATTAGAATAATTATATTTTCATATTGAAGCATAGATTGTTCTTTATTTTTACACAAAAATGTTTTTTTTAAATAAAAAGGCATACCCAATCAGTAATGAAAGACATGCAGAGTTTGCTTATAAAGGAAAACTAACCATCTTGAAAGCGGAAAAATGAATCAAGATATTTGCCTTACGCCGTATCATTTTAAGAAGAAAGTTGAAATGAAAGTGGTGTTCGGAAAATAAAGACACAAAGTTACCTTAAATAACAGGTGACAGATGAAGAAAATATTAATTGTCCTTTTTTGATACAATACTAATAATTAAATAGAATATTGGAAAGAAATAATTCCGATGAAGAAACTTTTTTTTTATTTTTGAATTCGCCCAAAGGTCCCATATTTACTTATTTTATTCACCCAAAGGTCCTTTTAATTGATCAAAACATTATCAACCTTAAGGCAAATACCAACTTATGTTGATCAATTTTAGTTGCAATAATTTTAACTAACCTTCTTTAATATAAAACATAATGCTGCCTTCAATGATAAGCATTTTACTAATATAACAGTGTAGTATATAGATACTTAATTGCTTATACGCACTAGAAAATATTTTCATATTGAAGCATAGATTGTTCTTTAGTTATTTACTCAAAAATGTTTTATTTAAATAACAAGGCATATCCAATCAGTAATGAAAAACATGCAGAGTTTGCTAATAAAGGAAAACTCACTATCTTGAAAGCGGAAAAATGAATCAAGATATTTGCCTTACGCTGTACCATTTTAAGAAGAAAGTTGATATAAAAGTGGTGTTCGGAAAATAAAGACACAAAGTTACATTAAATAACAAGTAATAAATGTAGAACATATTATTGTCCTTTTTTGATACAATACTAATAATTAAATAGAATATTGGAAAGAAATAATTCCGATGAAGAAACTATTTTTTTATTTTTGAATTCGCCCAAAGGTCCCATATTTACCTATTTTATTCACCCAAAGGTCCCTTTTATTTAAAAAAAAAATATCATCCTTAAGGCAAATACCAACTTATGTTTATCAATTTTAGTTGCATGAACTTTAACATTCTTTAATATAAAACAGAATGCTGCCATTACTGATTAGCATTTAACTAATATAATTGTGTGGTAAATAGATAATTAATTGCTTATACGCACTAGAAAATATTTTCATATTGAAGCATAGATTGTTCTTTAGTTATTTACACAAAAATGTTTTATTTTAATAAGAAGGCATATCCAATCAGTAATGAAAGACATGCAAAGTTTGCTAATAAAGGAAAACTCACCATCTTGAAAGCGGAACAACGAATCTGGATATTTGCCTTACGCCGAACCCTTTTAAGAAGAAAGTTGATATGAAAGTGGTTTTCGAAAAATAAAGACACAAAGTGACCTTAAATAACAAGTGACAAATGAAGAATATATTACTGTCCTTTTTTGATAAAATACTAATAATTAAATAGAATATTGGAAACAAAAATTCCGATGAAGAAACTATTTTTTATTTTTGAATTCGCCCAAAGGTCCCATATTTACCTATCTTATTCACCCAAAGGTCCCGTTTATTTATCAACAAATTATCATCCTTAAGGCAAATACCAACTTATGTTTATCAATTTTAGTTGCATGAACTTTAACCTGCTTTAATATAAAACATAATGTTGCCTTCAATGATAAGCATTTTACTAATATAATTGTGTAGTAAACAGATAATTAATTGTTTATACGCACTAGCATATGTTTTCATATTGAAGCATATATTGTTCTTTAGTTATTTACACAAAAATGTTTTATTTAAAAAGAAGGCATATCCAATCACTAATGAAAGACATGCAGAGTTTGCTAATAAAGCAAAACTCACCATCTTGAAAGCGGAACAATGAATCTAGATATTTGCCTTACGCCGTACCCTTTTAAGAAGAAAGTTCATATGAAAGTGGTGTTCGAAAAATAAAGACACAAAGTTACCTTAAATAACAAGTGACAAATTAAGAAAATATTATTGTCCTTTTTTGATACAATACTAATAATTAAATAGAATATTGGAAAGAAATAATTCCGATGAAGAAACTATTTTTTATTTTTGAATTCGCCCAAAGGTCCCATATTTACCTATTTTATTCACCCAAAGGTCCCTTTTATTTATAAAAAAATTATCATCCTTAAGGCAAAGACCAACTTATGTTGATCAATTTTAGTTGCAATAATTTTAACGAACCTTCTTTAATATAAAACATAATGCTGCCTTCAATGATAAGCATTTTACTAATATAACAGTGTAGTATATATATACTTAATTGCTTATACGCACTAGAAAATATTTTCATATTGAAGCATAGATTGTTCTTTAGTTATTTACTCAAAAATGTTTTATTTAAATAACAAGGCATATCCAATCAGTAATAAAAGACATGCAGAGTTTGCTAATAAAGGAAAACTCACTATCTTGAAAGCGGAAAAATAAATCAAGATATTTGCCTTACGCTGTACCCTTTTAAGAAGAAAGTTGATATGAAAGTGGTGTTCGGAAAATAAAGACACAAAATTACCTAAAATAACAAGTTACAAATGAAGAACATATTATTGTCCTTTTTTGATACAACATTAATAATTAAACAGAATATCGGAAAGAAATAACTCCGATGAAGAAACTATTTTTAATTTTTGAATTCGCCCAAAGGTCCCATATTTACTTATTTTATTCACCCAAAGGTCCCTTTTATTTATAAAAAAAATATCATCCTTAAGGCAAAGACCAACTTATGTTTATCAATTTTAGTTGCATGAACTTTAACCTGCTTAAATATAAAACATAATGCTGCCATTAATGATAAGCATTTAACTAATATAATTGTGTAGTAAACAGATAATTAATTGCTTATACGCACTAGCATATGTTTTCATATTGAAGCATATATTGTTCTTTAGTTATTTACACAAATTTTTTTTATTTAGATAAGAAGGCATATCCAATCACTAATGAAAGACATGCAGAGTTTGCTAATAAAGGAAAACTCACCATCTTGAAAGCGGAACAATGAATCTAGATATTTGCCTTACGCCGTACCCTTTTAAGAAGAAAGTTCATATGAAAGTGGTGTTCGAAAAATAAAGACACAAAGTTACCTTAAATAACAAGTGACAAATTAAGAAAATATTATTGTCCTTTTTTGATACAATACTAATAATTAAATAGAATATTGGAAAGAAATAATTCCGATGAAGAAACTATTTTTATTTTTGAATTCGCCCAAAGGTCCCATATTTACCTATTTTATTCACCCAAAGGTCCCTTTTATTTATAAAAAAAATATCATCCTTAAGGCAAAGACCAACTTATGTTGATCAATTTTAGTTGCATGAACTTTAACCTGCTTTAATATAAAACATAATGTGGCCTTCAATGATAAGCGTTTTACTAATATAACAGTGTAGTATATAGATACTTAATTGCTTATACGCACTAGTAAATATTTTCATATTGAAGCATAGATTGTTCTTTAGTTATTTACTTAACAATGTTTTATTTAAATAACAAGGCATATCCAATCAGTAATACAAAACATGCGGAGTTTGCTAATAAAGGAAAACTCACCATCTTGAAAGCGGAACAATGAATCAAGACATTTGCCTCACGCCTTACCCTTTTAAGAAGAAAGGTCATATAAAGGTGGTGTTCGAAAAATAAAGACACAAAGTTACCTTAAATAACAAGTGACAAATGAAGAACATATTATTGTCCTTTTTTGATACAACATTAATAATTAAATAGAATATCGGAAAGAAATAACTCCGATGAAGAAACTATTTTTAATTTTTGAATTCGCCCAAAGGTCCCATATTAACTTATTTTATTCACCCAAAGGTCCCTTTTATTTATAAAAAAAACTGCAAACCTTAGGGTAATGCCCAACTTACGTTTATGAATTTTTGTAGCATGACATTTAACCTTGATATAAAGCATAATGCTGTCATTAATGATAAGCATTTTACGAATATAGTAGTGAAGTTCATAGATAATTACTTGCTTATACGCATTAGAATAATTATATTTTCATATTGAAGCATAGATTGTTCTTTATTTTTTTACACAAAAATGTTTTTTTTTAAATAAAAAGGCATACCCAATCAGTAATGAACGACATGCAGAGTTTGCTAATAAAGGAAAACTCACCATCTCGAAAGCGGAAAAATGAATCAAGATATTTGCCTTACGCCGTATCATTTTAAGAAAGTTGATATGAAAGTGGTGTTCGGAAAATAAAGACACAAAGTTACCTTAAATAACAGGTGACAAATGAAGAAAATATTTATTGTCCTTTTTTGAAAAAATACTAATAATTAAATAGAATATTGGAAAGAAATAATTCCGATGAAGAAACTTTTTTTTTATTTTTGAATTCGCCCAAAGGTCCCATATTTACTTATTTTATTCACCCAAAGGTCCTTTTAATTGATCAAAACATTATCAACCTTAAGGCAAATACCAACTTATGTTGATCAATTTTAGTTGCAATAATTTTAACTAACCTTCTTTAATATAAAACATAATGCTGCCTTCAATGATAAGCATTTTACTAATATAACAGTGTAGTATATAGATACTTAATTGCTTATACGCACTAGAAAATATTTTCACATTGAAGCATAGATTGTTCTTTAGTTATTAACTCAAAAATGTTTTATTTAAATAACAAGGCATATCCAATCAGTAATGAAAGACATGCAGAGTTTGCTAATAAAGGAAAACTCACTATCTTGAAAGCGGAAAAATGAATCAAGATATTTGCCTTACGCTGTACCCTTTTAAGAAGAAAGTTGATATGAAAGTGGTGTTCGGAAAATAAAGACACAAAGTTACCTTAAATAACAAGTAATAAATGTAGAACATATTATTGTCCTTTTTTGATACAATACTAATAATTAAATAGAATATTGGAAAGAAATAATTCCGATGAAGAAACTATTTTTTTATTTTTGAATTCGCCAAAAGGTCCCATATTTACCTATTTTATTCACCCAAAGGTCCCTTTTATTTATAAAAAAAATATCATCCTTAAGGCAAATACCAACTTAAGTTTATCAATTTTAGTTGCATGAACTTTAACATTCTTTAATATAAAACATAATGCTGCCATTACTGATTAGCATTTAACTAATATAATTGTGTGGTAAATAGATAATTAATTGCTTATACGCACTAGAAAATACTTTCATATTGAAGCATAGATTGTTCTTTAGTTATTTACACAAAAATGTTTTATTTTAATAACAAGGCATATCCAATCAGTAATGAAAGACATGCAAAGTTTGCTAATAAAGGAAAACTCACCATCTTGAAAGCGGAACAACGAATCTAGATATTTGCCTTACGTCGTACCCTTTTAAGAAGAAAGTTGATATGAAAGTGTTTTTCGAAAAATAAAGACACAAAGTGACCTTAAATAACAAGTGACAAATGAAGAACATATTATTGTCCCTTTTTGATACAATACTAATAATTAAATAGAATATTGGAAAGAAATAATTCCGATGAAGAAACTATTTTTTATTTTTGAATTCGCCCAAAGGTCCCATATTTACCTATTTTATTCACCCAAAGGTCCCGTTTATTTATCAAAAAATTATCATCCTTAAGGCAAAGACCAACTTATGTTTATCAATTTAAGTTGCCTGAACTTTAACCTGCTTTAATATAAAACATAATGCTGTCATTAATGATAAGCATTTAACTAATATAATTGTGTAGTAAACAGATAATTAATTGCTTATACGCACTAGCATATGTTTTCATATTGAAGCATACATTGTTCTTTAGTTATTTACACAAAAATGTTTTATTTAAATAAGAAGGCATATCCAATCACTAATGAAAGACATGCAGAGTTTGCTAATAAAGCAAAACTCACCATCTTGAAAGCGGAACAATGAATCTAGATATTTGCCTTACGCCGTACCCTTTTAAGAAGAAAGTTCATATGAAAGTGGTGTTCGAAAAATAAAGACACAAAGTTACCTTAAATAACAAGTGACAAATTAAGAAAATATTATTGTCCTTTTTTGATACAATACTAATAATTAAATAGAATATTGGAAAGAAATAATTCCGATGAAGAAACTATTTTTTATTTTTGAATTCGCCCAAAGGTCCCATATTTACCTATTTTATTCACCCAAAGGTCCCTTTTATTTATAAAAAAAAATATCATCCTTAAGGCAAATATCAACATATGTTGATCAATTTTAGTTGCAATAATTTTAACTAACCTTCTTTAATATAAAACATAATGCTGCCTTCAATGATAAGCATTTTACTAATATAACAGTGTAGTATATAGATACTTAATTGCTTATACGCACTAGAAAATATTTTCGTATTGAAGCATAGATTGTTCTTTAGTTATTTACTCAAAAATGTTTTATTTAAATAACAAGGCATATCCAATCAGTAATGAAAGACATGCGGAGTTTGCTAATAAGGGAAAACTCACTATCTTGAAAGCGGAACAATGAATCAAGACATTTGCCTCACGCCTTTCCCTTTTAAGAAGAAAGGACATATGAAGGTGGTGTTCGAAAAATAAAGACACAAAGTTACCTTAAATAACAAGTGACAAATTAAGAACATATTATTGTCCCTTTTTGATACAATACTAATAATTAAATAGAATATTGGAAAGAAATAATTCCGATGGAGAAACTATTTTTATTTTTGAATTCGCCCAAAGGTCCCATATTTACCTATTTTATTCACCCAAAGGTCCCTTTTATTTATAAAAAAAAATATCATCCTTAAGGCAAAGACCAACTTATGTTTATCAATTTTAGTTGCATGAACTTTAACCTGCTTTAATATAAAACATAATGCTGCCATTTATGATAAGCATTTAACTAATATAATTGTGTAGTAAACAGATAATTAATTGCTTATACGCACTAGCATATGTTTTCATATTGAAGTATATATTGTTCTTTAGTTATTTACATAAAAATGTTTTATTTAAATAAGAAGGCATATCCAATCACTAATGAAAGACATGCAGAGTTTGCTAATAAAGGAAAACTCACCATCTTGAAAGCGGAACAATGAATCTAGATATTTGCCTTACGCCGTACCCTTTTAAGAAGAAAGTTCATATGAAAGTGGTGTCCGAAAAATAAAGACACAAAGTTACCTTAAATAACAAGTGACAAATTAAGAAAATATTATTGTCCTTTTTTGATACAATACTACTAATTAAATAGATTATTGGAAAGAAATAATTCCGATGAAGAAACTTTTTTTTTATTTTTGAATTCGCCCAAAGGTCCCATATTTACCTATTTAATTCACCCAAAGGTCCCTTTAATTGATCAAAACATTATCAACCTTAAGGCAAATATCAACATATGTTTATCAATTTTAGTTGCAATAACTTTAACCTTCTTTAATATAAAACATAATGTTGCCTTCAATGATAAGCATTTTACTAATATAACAGTGTAGTATATAGATACTTAATTGCTTATACGCACTAATAAATATTTTCATATTGAAGCATAGATTGTTCTTTAGTTATTTACACAAAAATGTTTTATTTAAATAACAAGGCATATCCAATCAGTAATGAAAGACATGCGGAGTTTGCTAATAAGGGAAAACTCACTATCTTGAAAGCGGAACAATGAATCAAGACATTTGCCTCACGCCTTACCCTTTTAAGAAGAAAGGACATATGAAGGTGGTGTTCGAAAAATAAAGACACAAAGTTACCTTAAATAACAAGTGACAAATGAAGAACATTTTATTGTCCTTTTTTGATACAACATTAATAATTAAACAGAATATCGGAAAGAAATAACTCCGATGAAGAAACTTTTTTTTATTTTTGAATTCGCCCAAAGGTCCCATATTCACTTATTTTATTCACCCAAAGGTCCCTTTAATTGATCAAAACATTATCAACCTTAAGGCAAATATCAACATATGTTTATCAATTTTAGTTGCAATAACTTTAACCTTCTTTAATATAAAACATAATGCTGCCTTCAATGATAAGCATTTTACTAATATAACCGTGTAGTATATAGATAATAAATTGCTTATACGCACAAGAAAATATTTTCATATTGAAGCATAGATTGTTATTTAGTTATTTACACAAAAATGTTTTATTTTAATAACAAGGCATATCCAATCAGAAATGAAAGACATGCGGAGTTTGCTAATAAGGGAAAACTCACTATCTTGAAAGCGGAACAATGAATCAAGACATTTGCCTCACGCCTTACCCTTTTAAGAAGAAAGGACATATGAAGGTGGTGTTCGAAAAATAAACACAAAGTTACCTTAAATAACAAGTGACAAATTAAGAAAATATAATGGTCCTTTTTTGATACAATACTAATAATTAAATAGAATATTGGAAAGAAATAATTCCAATGAAGAAACTTTTTTTTATTTTTGAATTCGCCCAAAGGTTCCATATTTACTTATTTTATTCACCCAAAGGTCCCTTTAATTGATCAAAACATTATCAACCTTAAGGCAAATATCAACATATGTTTATCAATTTTAGTTGCAATAACTTTAACCTTCTTTAATATAAAACATAATGTTGCCTTCAATGATAAGCATTTTACTAATATAACAGTGTAGTATATAGTTACTTAATTGCTTATACGCACTAGTAAATATTTTCATATTGAAGCATAGATTGTTCTTTAGTTATTTACACAAAAATGTTTTATTTAAATAACAAGGCATATCCAATCAGTAATGAAAGACATGCGGAGTTTGCTAATAAGGGAAAACTCACTATCTTGAAAGCGGAACAATGAATCAAGACATTTGCCTCACGCCTTACCCTTTTAAGAAGAAAGTTGATATGAAAGTGGTGTTCGGAAAATAAAGACACAAAGTTACCTTAAATAACAAGTAATAAATGTAGAACATATTATTGTCCTTTTTTGATACAATACTAATAATTAAATAGAATATTGGAAAGAAATAATTCCGATGAAGAAACTATTTTTTTATTTTTGAATTCGCCAAAAGGTCCCATATTTACCTATTTTATTCACCCAAAGGTCCCTTTAATTGATCAAAACATTATCAACCTTAAGGCAAATACCAACTTATGTTTATCAATTTTAGTTGCATGAACTTTAACATTCTTTAATATAAAACATAATGCTGCCATTACTGATTAGCATTTAACTAATATAATTGTGTGGTAAATAGATAATTAATTGCTTATACGCACTAGAAAATACTTTCATATTGAAGCATAGATTGTTCTTTAGTTATTTACACAAAAATGTTTTATTATAATAACAAGGCATATCCAATCAGTAATGAAAGACATGCAAAGTTTGCTTATAAAGGAAAACTCACCATCTTGAAAGCGGAACAACGAATCTAGATATTTGCCTTACGTCGTACCCTTTTAAGAAGAAAGTTGATATGAAAGTGTTTTTCGAAAAATAAAGACACAAAGTGACCTTAAATAACAAGTGACAAATGAAGAACATATTATTGTCCCTTTTTGATACAATACTAATAATTAAATAGAATATTGGAAAGAAATAATTCCGATGAAGAAACTATTTTTTATTTTTGAATTCGCCCAAAGGTCCCATATTTACATATTTTATTCACCCAAAGGTCCCGTTTATTTATCAAAAAATTATCATCCTTAAGGCAAAGACCAACTTATGTTTATCAATTTAAGTTGCCTGAACTTTAACCTGCTTTAATATAAAACATAATGCTGCCATTAATGATAAGCATTTAACTAATATAATTGTGTAGTAAACAGATAATTAATTGCTTATACGCACTAGCATATGTTTTCATATTGAAGCATATATTGTTCTTTAGTTATTTACACAAAAATGTTTTATTTAAATAAGAAGGCATATCCAATCACTAATGAAAGACATGCAGAGTTTGCTAATAAAGCAAAACTCACCATCTTGAAAGCGGAACAATGAATCTAGATATTTGCCTTACGCCGTACCCTTTTAAGAAGAAAGTTCATATGAAAGTGGTGTTCGAAAAATAAAGACACAAAGTTACCTTGAATAACAAGTGACAAATTAAGAAAATATTATTGTCCTTTTTTGATACAATACTAATAATTAAATAGAATATTGGAAAGAAATAATTCCGATGAAGAAACTATTTTTTATTTTTGAATTCGCCCAAAGGTCCCATATTTACCTATTTTATTCACCCAAAGGTCCCTTTTATTTATAAAAAAAAATATCATCCTTAAGGCAAAGACCAACTTATGTTGATCAATTTTAGTTGCAATAATTTTAACTAACCTTCTTTAATATAAAACATAATGCTGCCTTCAATGATAAGCATTTTACTAATATAACAGTGTAGTATATAGATACTTAATTGCTTATATTACCAATGTTATTTCAACTGATCGGGCGGAGCTTACGTTTTAATTTGCATAAGGACAGTCTATTTGAAGATGTGTGTGATAAGGATGATTACCGTTATAATTATAACTGATTTCTAATAACCTATCAGTGTCATCAAAGGAATTTACAAAAGAATGACTGGACACTTCATTGATGAGTTTATTCTAAAACACCTATCTATAGATGGACTGGTTTATTATGAGCGAACCGGTTAAACTCCGCCCAGTCAAGTGAAATAAATTGAGTAATACGCACTAGAAAATATTTTCATATTGGAGCATAGATTGTTCTTTAGTTATTTACTCAAAAATGTTTTATTTTAAATAACAAGGCATATCCAACAGTAATGAAAGAATGCAGAGTTTGCTAATAAAGGAAAACTCACTATCTTGAAAGCGGAAAAATGAATCAAGATATTTGCCTTACGCTGTACCCTTTTAAGAAGAAAGTTGATATGAAAGTGGTGTTCGGAAAATAAAGACACAAAGTTACCTTAAATAACAAGTAATAAATGTAGAACATATTATTGTCCTTTTTTGATACAATACTAATAATTAAATAGAATATTGGAAAGAAATAATTCCGATGAAGAAACTATTTTTTTATTTTTGAATTCGCCCAAAGGTCCCATATTTACCTATTTTATTCACCCAAAGGTCCCTTTTATTTAAAAAAAATATCATCCTTAAGGCAAATACCAACTTATGTTTATCAATTTTAGTTGCATGAACTTTAACATTCTTAAATATAAAACAGAATGCTGCCATTACTGATTAGCATTTAACTAATATAATTGTGTGGTAAATAGATAATTAATTGCTTATACGCACTAGAAAATATTTTCATATTGAAGCATAGATTGTTCTTTAGTTATTTACACAAAAATGTTTTATTTTAATAACAAGGCATATCCAATCAGTAATGAAAGACATGCAAAGTTTGCTAATAAAGGAAAACTCACCATCTTGAAAGCGGAACAACGAATCTAGATATTTGCCTTACGTCGTACCCTTTTAAGAAGAAAGTTGATATGAAAGTGGTTTTCGAAAAATAAAGACACAAAGTGACCTTACATAACAAGTGACAAATGAAGAACATATTACTGTCCTTTTTTGATAAAATACTATAATTAAATAGAATATTGGAAACAAAAATTCCGATGAAGAAACTATTTTTTATTTTTGAATTCGCCCAAAGGTCCCATATTTACCTATTTTATTCACCCAAAGGTCCCGTTTATTTATCAAAAAATTATCATCCTTAAGGCAAAGACCAACTTATGTTTATCAATTTTAGTTGCCTGAACTTTAACCTGCTTAAATATAAAACATAATGCTGCCATTAATGATAAGCATTTAACTAATATAATTGTGTAGTAAACAGATAATTAATTGTTTATACGCACTAGCATATGTTTTCAAATTGAAGCATATATTGTTCTTTAGTTATTTACACAAAAATGTTTTATTTAAATAAGAAGGCATATCCAATCACTAATGAAAGACATGCAGAGTTTGTTAACAAAGCAAAACTCACCATCTTGAAAGCGGAACAAAGAATCTAGATATTTGCCTTACGCCGTACCCTTTTAAGAAGAAAGTTCATATGAAAGTGGTGTTCGAAAAATAAAGACACAAAGTTACCTTAAATAACAAGTGACAAATTAAGAAAATATTATTGTCCTTTTTTGATACAATACTAATAATTAAATAGAATATTGGAAAGAAATAATTCCGATGAAGAAACCTTTTTTTATTTTTGAATTCGCACAAAGGTCCCATATTTACCTATTTTATTCACCCAAAGGTCCCTTTTATTTATAAAAAAATATCATCCTTAAGGCAAAGACCAACTTATGTTGATCAATTTTTGTTGCAATAATTTGAACTAACCTTCTTTAATATAAAACATAATGCTGCCTTCAATGATAAGCATTTTACTAATATAACAGTGTAGTATATAGATACTTAATTGCTTATACGCACTAGAAAATATTTTCGTATTGAAGCATAGATTGTTCTTTAGTTATTTACTCAAAAATGTTTTATTTAAATAACAAGGCATATCCAATCAGTAATGAAAGACAAGCGGAGTTTGCTAATAAGGGAAAACTCACTATCTTGAAAGCGGAACAATGAATCAAGACATTTGCCTCACGCCTTACCCTTTTAAGAAGAAAGGACATATGAAGGTGGTGTTCGAAAAATAAAGACACAAAGTTACCTTAAATAACAAGTGACAAATTAAGAACATATTATTGTCCCTTTTTGATACAATACTAATAATTAAATAGAATATTGGAAAGAAATAATTCCGATGAAGAAACTATTTTTATTTTTGAATTCGCCCAAAGGTCCCATATTTACCTATTTTATTCACCCAAAGGTCCCTTTTATTTATAAAAAAAAATATCATCCTTAAGGCAAAGACCAACTTATGTTTATCAATTTTAGTTGCATGAACTTTAACCTGCTTTTATATAAAACATAATGCTGCCATTTATGATAAGCATTTAACTAATATAATTGTGTAGTAAACAGATAATTAATTGCTTATACGCACTAGCATATGTTTTCATATTGAAGCATATATTGTTCTTTAGTTATTTACACAAAAATGTTTTATTTAAATAAGAAGGCATATCCAATCACTAATGAAAGACATGCAGAGTTTGCTAATAAAGGAAAACTCACCATCTTGAAAGCGGAACAATGAATCTAGATATTTGCCTTACGCCGTACCCTTTTAAGAAGAAAGTTCATATGAAAGTGGTGTCCGAAAAATAAAGACACAAAGTTACCTTAAATAACAAGTGACAAATTAAGAAAATATTATTGTCCTTTTTTGATACAATACTACTAATTAAATAGAATATTGGAAAGAAATAATTCCGATGAAGAAACTTTTTTTTTATTTTTGAATTCGCCCAAAGGTCCCATATTTACCTATTTAATTCACTCAAAGGTCCCTTTAATTGATCAAAACATTATCAACCTTAAGGCAAATATCAACATATGTTTATCAATTTTAGTTACAATAACTTTAACCTTCTTTAATATAAAACATAATGTTGCCTTCAATGATAAGCATTTTACTAATATAACAGTGTAGTATATAGATACTTAATTGCTTATACGCACTAGTAAATATTTTCATATTGAAGCATAGATTGTTCTTTAGTTATTTACACAAAAATGTTTTATTTAAATAACAAGGCATATCCATCAGTAATGAAAGACATGCGGAGTTTGCTAATAAGGGAAAACTCACTATCTTGAAAGCGGAACAATGAATCAAGACATTTGCCTCACGCCTTACCCTTTTAAGAAGAAAGGACATATGAAGGTGGTGTTCGAAAAATAAAGACACAAAGTTACCTTAAATAACAAGTGACAAATGAAGAACATTTTATTGTCCTTTTTTAATACAACATTAATAATTAAACAGAATATCGGAAAGAAATAACTCCGATGAAGAAACTTTTTTTTATTTTTGAATTCGCCCAAAGGTCCCATATTTACTTATTTTATTCACCCAAAGGTCCCTTTAATTGATCAAAACATTATCAACCTTAAGGCAAATATCAACATATGTTTATCAATTTTAGTTGCAATAACTTTAACCTTCTTTAATATAAAACATAATGCTGCCTTCAATGATAAGCATTTTACTAATATAACCGTGTAGTATATAGATAATAAATTGCTTATACGCACTAGAAAATATTTTCATATTGAAGTATAGATTGTTCTTTAGTTATTTACACAAAAATGTTTTATTTTAATAACAAGACATATCCAATCAGTAATGAAAGACATTCAGAGTTTGCTAATAAAGGAAAACTCACCATCTTGAAAGCGGAACAATGAATCTAGATATTTGCCTTACGCCGTACCCTTTTAAGAAGAAAGTTCATATGAAAGTGGTGTCCGAAAAATAAAGACACAAAGTTACCTTAAATAACAAGTGACAAATTAAGAAAATATTATTGTCCTTTTTTGATACAATACTACTAATTAAATAGAATATTGGAAAGAAATAATTCCGATGAAGAAACTTTTTTTTTATTTTTGAATTCGCCCAAAGGTCCCATATTTACCTATTTAATTCACTCAAAGGTCCCTTTAATTGATCAAAACATTATCAACCTTAAGGCAAATATCAACATATGTTTATCAATTTTAGTTGCAATAACTTTAACCTTCTTTAATATAAAACATAATGTTGCCTTCAATGATAAGCATTTTACTAATATAACAGTGTAGTATATAGATACTTAATTGCTTATACGCACTAGTAAATATTTTCATATTGAAGCATAGATTGTTCTTTAGTTATTTACACAAAAATGTTTTATTTAAATAACAAGGCATATCCAATCAGTAATGAAAGACATGCGGAGTTTGCTAATAAGGGAAAACTCACTATCTTGAAAGCGGAACAATGAATCAAGACATTTGCCTCACGTCTTACCCTTTTAAGAAGAAAGGACATATGAAGGTGGTGTTCGAAAAATAAAGACACAAAGTTACCTTAAATAACAAGTGTCAAATGAAGAACATTTTATTGTCCTTTTTTGATACAACATTAATAATTAAACAGAATATCGGAAAGAAATAACTCCGATGAAGAAACTTTTTTTTATTTTTGAATTCGCCCAAAGGTCCCATATTCACTTATTTTATTCACCCAAAGGTCCCTTTAATTGATCAAAACATTATCAACCTTAAGGCAAATATCAACATATGTTTATCAATTTTAGTTGCAATAACTTTAACCTTCTTTAATATAAAACATAATGCTGCCTTCAATGATAAGCATTTTACTAATATAACCGTGTAGTATATAGATAATAAATTGCTTATACGCACAAGAAAATATTTTCATATTGAAGCATAGATTGTTATTTAGGTATTTACACAAAAATGTTTTATTTAAATAAGAAGGCATATCCAATCACTAATGAAAGACATGTAGAGTTTGCTAATAAAGCAAAACTCACCATCTTGAAAGCGGAACAATGAATCTAGATATTTGCCTTACGCCGTACCCTTTTAAGAAGAAAGTTCATATGAAAGTGGTGTTCGAAAAATAAAGACACAAAGTTACCTTAAATAACAAGTGACAAATTAAGAAAATATTATTGTCCTTTTTTGATACAATACTAATAATTAAATAGAATATTGGAAAGAAATAATTCCGATGAAGAAACCTTTTTTTATTTTTGAATTCGCACAAAGGTCCCATATTTACCTATTTTATTCACCCAAAGGTCCCTTTTATTTATAAAAAAAATATCATCCTTAAGGCAAAGACCAACTTATGTTGATCAATTTTAGTTGCAATAATTTTAACTAACCTTCTTTAATATAAAACATAATGCTGCCTTCAATGATAAGCATTTTACTAATATAACAGTGTAGTATATAGATACTTAATTGCTTATACGCACTAGAAAATATTTTCGTATTGAAGCATAGATTGTTCTTTAGTTATTTACTCAAAAATGTTTTATTTAAATAACAAGGCATATCCAATCAGTAATGAAAGACATGCGGAGTTTGCTAATAAGGGAAAACTCACTATCTTGAAAGCGGAACAATGAATCAAGACATTTGCCTCACGCCTTACCCTTTTAAGAAGAAAGGACATATGAAGGTGGTGTTCGAAAAATAAAGACACAAAGTTACCTTAAATAACAAGTGACAAATTAAGAACATATTATTGTCCCTTTTTGATACAATACTAATAATTAAATAGAATATTGGAAAGAAATAATTCCGATGAAGAAACTATTTTTATTTTTGAATTCGCCCAAAGGTCCCATATTTACCTATTTTATTCACCCAAAGGTCCCTTTTATTTATAAAAAAAAATATCATCCTTAAGGCAAAGACCAACTTATGTTTATCAATTTTAGTTGCATGAACTTTAACCTGCTTTTATATAAAACATAATGCTGCCATTTATGATAAGCATTTAACTAATATAATTGTGTAGTAAACAGATAATTAATTGCTTATACGCACTAGCATATGTTTTCATATTGAAGCATATATTGTTCTTTAGTTATTTACACAAAAATGTTTTATTTAAATAAGAAGGCATATCCAATCACTAATGAAAGACATGCAGAGTTTGCTAATAAAGGAAAACTCACCATCTTGAAAGCGGAACAATGAATCTAGATATTTGCCTTACGCCGTACCCTTTTAAGAAGAAAGTTCATATGAAAGTGGTGTCCGAAAAATAAAGACACAAAGTTACCTTAAATAACAAGTGACAAATTAAGAAAATATTATTGTCCTTTTCTGATACAATACTACTAATTAAATAGAATATTGGAAAGAAATAATTCCGATGAAGAAACTTTTTTTTTATTTTTGAATTCGCCCAAAGGTCCCATATTTACCTATTTAATTCACCCAAAGGTCCCTTTAATTGATCAAAACATTATCAACCTTAAGGCAAATATCAACATATGTTTATCAATTTTAGTTGCAATAACTTTAACCTTCTTTAATATAAAACATAATGTTGCCTTCAATGATAAGCATTTTACTAATATAACAGTGTAGTATATAGATACTTAATTGCTTATACGCACTAGTAAATATTTTCATATTGAAGAATAGATTGTTCTTTTAAATTAGTTATTTACACAAAAATGTTTTATTTAAATAACAAGGCATATCCAATCAGTAATGAAAGACATGCGGAGTTTGCTAATAAGGGAAAACTCACTATCTTGAAAGCGGAACAATGAATCAAGACATTTGCCTCACGTCTTACCCTTTTAAGAAGAAAGGACATATGAAGGTGGTGTTCGAAAAATAAAGACACAAAGTTACCTTAAATAACAAGTGACAAATGAAGAACATTTTATTGTCCTTTTTTAATACAACATTAATAATTAAACAGAATATCGGAAAGAAATAACTCCGATGAAGAAACTTTTTTTTATTTTTGAATTCGCCCAAAGGTCCCATATTTACTTATTTTATTCACCCAAAGGTCCCTTTAATTGATCAAAACATTATCAACCTTAAGGCAAATATCAACATATGTTTATCAATTTTAGTTGCAATAACTTTAACCTTCTTTAATATAAAACATAATGCTGCCTTCAATGATAAGCATTTTACTAATATAACCGTGTAGTATATAGATAATAAATTGCTTATACGCACTAGAAAATATTTTCATATTGAAGTATAGATTGTTCTTTAGTTATTTACACAAAAATGTTTTATTTTAATAACAAGACATATCCAATCAGTAATGAAAGACATGCAGAGTTTGCTAATAAAGGAAAACTCACCATCTTGAAAGCGGAACAATGAATCTAGATATTTGCCTTACGCCGTACCCTTTTAAGAAGAAAGTTCATATGAAAGTGGTGTCCGAAAAATAAAGACACAAAGTTACCTTAAATAACAAGTGACAAATTAAGAAAATATTATTGTCCTTTTTTGATACAATACTACTAATTAAATAGAATATTGGAAAGAAATAATTCCGATGAAGAAACTTTTTTTTTATTTTTGAATTCGCCCATAGGTCCCATATTTACCTATTTAATTCACTCAAAGGTCCCTTTAATTGATCAAAACATTATCAACCTTAAGGCAAATATCAACATATGTTTATCAATTTTAGTTGCAATAACTTTAACCTTCTTTAATATAAAACATAATGCTGCCTTCAATGATAAGCATTTTACTAATATAACCGTGTAGTATATAGATAATAAATTGCTTATACGCACAAGAAAATATTTTCATATTGAAGCATAGATTGTTATTTAGGTATTTACACAAAAATGTTTTATTTTAATAACAAGGCATATCCAATCAGTTATGAAAGACATGCGGAGTTTGCTAATAAGGGAAAACTCACTATCTTGAAAGCGGAACAATGAATCAAGACATTTGCCTCACGCCTTACCCTTTTAAGAAGAAAGGACATATGAAGGTGGTGTTCGAAAAATAAACACAAAGTTACCTTAAATAACAAGTGACAAATTAAGAAAATATTATTGTCCTTTTTTGATACAATACTAATAATTAAATAGAATATTGGAAAGAAATAATTCCGATGAAGAAACTTTTTTTTATTTTTGAATTCGCCCAAAGGTTCCATATTTACTTATTTTATTCACCCAAAGGTCCCTTTAATTGATCAAAACATTATCAACCTTAAGGCAAATATCAACATATGTTTATCAATTTTAGTTGCAATAACTTTAACCTTCTTTAATATAAAACATAATGTTGCCTTCAATGATAAGCATTTTACTAATATAACAGTGTAGTATATAGATACTTAATTGCTTATACGCACTAGTAAATATTTTCATATTGAAGCATAGATTGTTCTTTAGTTATTTACACAAAAATGTTTTATTTAAATAACAAGGCATATCCAATCAGTAATGAAAGACATGCGGAGTTTGCTAATAAGGGAAAACTCACTATCTTGAAAGCGGAACAATGAATCAAGACATTTGCCTCACGCCTTACCCTTTTAAGAAGAAAGGATATATGAAGGTGGTGTTCGAAAAATAAAGACACAAAGTTACCTTAAATAACAAGTGACAAATGAAGAACATTTTATTGTCCTTTTTTAATACAACATTAATAATTAAACAGAATATCGGAAAGAAATAACTCCGATGAAGAAACTTTTTTTTATTTTTAAAAATCGCCCAAAGGTCCCATATTTACTTATTTTATTCACCCAAAGGTCCCTTTAATTGATCAAAACATTATCAACCTTAAGGCAAATATCAACATATGTTTATCAATTTTAGTTGCAATAACTTTAACCTTCTTTAATATAAAACATAATGCTGCCTTCAATGATAATCATTTTACTAATATAACCGTGTAGTATATAGATAATAAATTGCTTATACGCACTAGAAAATATTTTCATATTGAAGTATAGATTGTTCTTTAGTTATTTACACAAAAATGTTTTATTTTAATAACAAGACATATCCAATCAGTAATGAAAGACATGCAGAGTTTGCTAATAAAGGAAAACTCACCATCTTGAAAGCGGAACAATGAATCAAGATATTTGCCTTACGCCGTACCCTTTTAAGAAGAAAGTTGATATGAAAGTGGTTTTCGAAAAATAAAGACACAAAGTTACCTTAAATAACAAGTAACAAATGTAGAAAATATTATTGTCCTTTTTTGATACAATACTAATAATTAAATAGAATATTGGAAAGAAATAATTCCGATGAAGAAACTTTTTTTTATTCTTGAATTCGCCCAAAGGTCCCATATTTACTTATTTTATTCACCCACAGGTCCTTTTAATTGATCAAAACATTATCAACCTGAAGGCAAATACCAACTTATTTTTATCAATTTTTGTTGCAATAACTTTAACCTTCTTTAATATAAAACATAATGTTGCCTTCAATGATAAGCATTTTACTAACATAACAGTGTAGTATATATATACTTAATTGCTTATACGCACTAGTAAATATTTTCATATTGAAGCATAGATTGTTCTTTAGTTATTTACACAAAAATGTTTTATTTAAATAACAAGGCATATCCAATCAGTAATGAAAGACATGCGGAGTTTGCTAATTAAGGAAAACTCACCATCTTGAAAGCGGAAAAATGAATCAAGATATTTGCCTTACGCTGTACCCTTTTAAGAAGAAAGTTGATATGAAAGTGGTGTTCGGAAAATAAAGACACAAAGTTACCTTAAATAACAAGTAACAAATGTAGAACATATTATTGTCCTTTTTTGATACAATACTAATAATTAAATAGAATATTGGAAAGAAATAATTCCGATGAAGAAACTATTTTTTATTTTTTTGAATTCGGCCAAAGGTCCCATATTTACTTATTTTATTCACCCAAAGGTCCGTTTTATTTATCAAAAAATTATCATCCTTAAGGCAAAGACCAACTTATGTTTATCAATTTTAGTTGCATGAACTTTAACCTTCTTTAATATAAAACATAATGCTGCCATTAATGATAAGCATTTAACTAATATAATTGTGTAGTAAACAGATAATTATTTGATTGCTTATACGCACTAGAATATGTTTTTATATTGAAGCATAGATTGTTCTTAAGTTATTTACACAAAAATGTTGTATTTAAATACAAAATCATATCCGATTAGAAATAGAAAACATGGAGAGTTTGCTAATTAAGGAAAACTGACCATCTTGAAAGCGGACTAATGAAACAAAATATTTGCCTCACGCCATACCCTTTTAAGAAGAAGGGTCATATGAAGGTGGTGTTCGAAAAATAAAGACGCAAAGTTACCTTAAAAAACAAGTGACAAATTAAGAAAATATTATTGCCCTTTTTTGATACAAAACTAATAATTAAATAGAATATTGGAAAGAAATAATTCCGATGAAGAAACTTTTTTTTATTTTTGAATTCGCCCAAAGGTCCCATATTTACTTATTTTATTCACCCAAAGGTCCTTTTAATTGATCAAAACATTATCAACCTTAAGGCACATACCAACTTATGTTTATCAATTTTTGTTGCAATAACTTTAACCTTCTTTAATATAAAACATAATGTTGCCTTCAATGATAAGCATTTTACTAATATAACAGTGTAGTATATAGATAATTAATTGCTTATACGCACTAGAAAATATTTTCATATTGAAGCATATATTGTTCTTTAGTTATTTACACAAAAATGTTTTATTTTAATAACAAGGCATATCCAATCAGTAATGAAAGACATGCAGAGTTTGCTAATAAAGGAAAACTCACCATCTTGAAAGCGGAACAATGAATCAAGATATTTGCCTTACGCCGTACCCTTTGAAGAAGAAAGTTGATATGAAAGTGGTTTTCGAAAAATAAAGACACAAAGTGACCTTAAATAACAAGTGACAAATAAAGAACATATTACTGTCCTTTTTTTGATAAAATACTAATAATTAAATAGAATATTGGAAAGAAATAATTCCGATGAAGAAACTATTTTTTATTTTTGAAATCGCCCAAAGGTCCCATATTTACCAATTTTATTCACCCAAAGGTCCCTTTTATTTATCAAAAAATTATCATCCTTAAGGCAAAGACCAACTTATGTTAATCAATTTTGGTTGCATGAACTTTAACCTGCTTTAATATAAAACATTATGCTGCCATTAATGATAAGCATTTAACTAATTTAATTGTGTAGTAAAGAGATAATTAATTGCTTATACGCACTAGCATATGTTTTCATATTGAAGCATAGATTGTTCTTAAGTTATTTACACAAAAATGTTGTATTTAAATACAAAATCATATCCAATTAGAAATAGAAAACATGGAGAGTTTGCTAATAAATGAAAACTCACCATCTTAAAAGCTGAACACTGAATCAAAATATTTGCCTTCACGCCATACCCTTTTAAGAAGAAAGGGTCATACTAAGGTGGTGTTCGAAAAATAAAGACACAACGTTACCTTAAATAACAAGTGACAAATGAAGAACATATTATTGTCCCTTTTTGATACAATACTAATAATTAAATAGAATATTGGAAAGAAATAATTCCGATGAAGAAACTTTTTTTTTATTTTTGAATTCGCCCAAAGGTCCCATATTTACCTATTTTATTCACCCAAAGGTCCCTTTTATTGATAAAAAAATTATCAACCCTAAGCCAAATACCTTATGTTTATCAATTTTTGGTCGCACGAACCTTAATCTTCTTTAATATAAAACATAATGCTGCCTTCAATGATAAGCATTTTACTAATACAACAGTGTAGTATATAGATAATTAATTGCTTATACGCACTAGAAAATATTTTCATATTGAAGCATATATTGTTCTTAGGTTATTTCCGAGGGTTATTTATAAAAACATGTTTAATTAAAATAAAAAGGCATATCCGATCAGAAATGAAAGACATGCAGAGTTTGCTAATAAAGGAAAACTCACATTCTTGAAACCGGAACAATATATTAAGACATTTGCCTTACGCCTTACTTTTTTAAGAAGAAAGTTCATATGAAAGTGGTGTTCGACCATGTTTGTAATATTTGTTCTGTTTTGATTCTTTCAAATGCAAATGAACAATGAAATACTTTAGATAGTTAGAGCTTAAGTATTTAAAATGGTTAAACAGAATAAAAAAATAAACTAAAAAGCAAAAACATAACCTTTGCTCCATGGTTGTGGTAATTAATGTTTTACAATGGCCAAATTTCTTTATTAACCATGAAAAGTGTTTTTGATACCAATTAATTGTTGCTTTGATTCAACATAACTACACAATTATTTCTTGACGGATGTTAAGTAACCAAAACAAAATTAAAAATATATTTTACAATAATAGATCGTACTTTCACTTTGTTTAAAGTATGATGTAAAAATAACCCAAAAACTACAAAATACAACTATGGTTCAATATATAGAACGTGTAATAAAAATGAAAACACGTATCTATACTGAATGAAAACAATACATTATTGTAAGCGAATAATGATTCTTCACATTGAGAAAGACATAATTAAAAAAGAACAAGATGCAGGGGAAGTTACATTGAATATAAGGGATAATGCGGTTTTTGTGAACTCTTCTCGGCATTTTGTAATTAAACTTTTATCAGAACTTTGACCCACCCCCTCCCACCCCCTGTATTTTAATCTCATCTCGGTTTTATTTTAAATGATATACATGTCAGCCTCAATCCTATTTTAATCAGATTAAAAATGCAGTTATATAGCAGGAAGACTATTAAAAGTTCAAGACTAAAAATGTGATACTAAATGGAGAAAGATATAAAAACTTATTTAATAAAACGTACGCAACTATTAAAAAGTGAAGACCATGTAAACTTTATCAGAAATCTAAAATTACTCTGTTTGACGTCAAATTGTATAAAGTCGATTTCTATCCTTCACGGCTTGAGATATTGATATTTGATCTTGTTTACGTTTCTAAGACAAATGATGCATAAACAAAATAATGTTAACAGTAAATATAGTAATTAATAATCAATTATTCATAACGTAATGATCAAAATATGAACACAGACAATAATTCAGATTTGTTTTGATAGTATATCTATAAAAAGATACAGGTTAATTTAAAAATAGTTTTCAGGTCAATATTGCAATTCACCCGTCAATTAACCCAACACTCCAAAAAATAGTAAAACCTTGTTATATATGATTGAAAAACTTTGGTGTAATTCACTTTGGTGCAATAAAACATGTATATATAAACTAGCGTTTAATTGAGTACATACTTAAAAAAAAAAAAAGTCACATTTACATGATAAAAATTCATTAGTCATCAGCAATTATTTAGTTTTTGATAATTTATCAAAGTTAACATTATATTCAGCCTTGTTAATTATTTAGCCACAACGTACCATTCATACGCTTTTGTTCCGAATTACCCCAACAAGCCATTTATCGGTTATATATATATATATATATATATATATCCTCACCACCAGTCATGGCCTTCAGAAGACCTAAAAACATCCATGACAAATTAGTGACTTCTGTATTAGCAAAGCAGCCTACTCCATCGCCCGGTTGCTACAAACAATGTGGTCGAAGGAATTGTTTGTGTTGTAAAGCTGCCAATACAAGCAGTTCTTTCACCAGCTCCGTTACTAAACAAAATTATACCATCTACTCAAATTCCAACTGTAAAACGGAGAACTCAATCTATATATTAACATGTGACACTTGTGGCATTCAGTATGTGGGAGAAACAATGGACAAATTTAATATCCGGCTTAATAACCATCGTTCATCGTACAAAACCAACAAAAACTGTCCTCTCACAAAACATCTTCGTTCAACGAAACATCCTTTTGAAAATGTCACTTTCCAAATTATAGAAGTCAACACCGAGTGGGACACCACGGCGCGAAGGAGAAGAGAAAACTTTTGGATCCACCAACTCCACACTTTAGAACCTGATGGTCTTAACGAAAAAGACGAGAAAAGATACAGGAAAGATAAAGAATAATTTAAAAACAAAGCATCGTCCTTTTTATCCCGTAATATCGGCCAATGAACGTTGCTAATTTCAACTTCCAATTATGTATTTTTAAGGCAGCTAAATCCAAGAGCAACATATACATGGAGCTGCAAATTCTTTTTATTTTTAAGGCAGCTCAATCCAAATTCAACATAGACATTGAGCTGCAAAATTTTCTTATTTTCAAGGCAGCTAAGTTCAACATATACATTGAGCTGCAAAAGTTTCTTATCATCTACATCCGATTTCACCTGGATAGATGCACGCTTGATAAAGCTAGTTGGTCTAGCGAAATATTGCGTTTATTTTCATCATTTTGTAAATATTTTAAACATTCTTATTCTTATATTTACATACTAAATAGTGTGTTAAAATTACATTGTTAGGCAATCTATATATATATATATATATAAACGAGTCTAAATTGAAAACTACGTTCAAACCTATGACTGCGTTGGATAAAAACAGCAATTTTTATACGTGTGCATGTCAAACAAATTTCGTTGTAGAAGGGTCTAAAAACAGCACAAACAACATTTTCCAAAAGACCAAAAGGGTGAAAAAGTATATTTAAACAAAACGCATTTGACTAACAGGTCGAACAACTGATGTTCTTTAACCCTGCTGACTGCCATTGACGATTGCCAAATAAAATTGATCACAAGATGTTAATATAAATTTAATACGTCACAGAACAAAAAATTTGTTAACTTGTGGACAGGATGTTGTGCCACAAACATTCGGTGTCAATATTTCTTTAGTACACCATATCCGGATTTCGACAATAAATGTCTCTTCAGTGATGTTGGGGATCGAAACGGTATTTGGAAGGCCATATAAAAAGTACCCTCATTTTTTAGAGAAAGTACCCTCATTTTTAGATTCACTCTTGAATTTTAAGAGTCAATATATAGGATGAACGGATCATATAAACCGGAGGGAAATATGATACATGCCCAAACAAAAAATATAAACGAGTCTAAATTGAAAACTACGTTCAAACCTATGACTGCGTTGGATAAAAACAGCAATTTTTATACGTGTGCATGTCAAACAAATTTCGTTGTAGAAGGGTCTAAAAACAGCACAAACAACATTTTCCAAAAGACCAAAAGGGTGAAAAAGTATATTTAAACAAAACGCATTTGACTAACAGGTCGAACAACTGATGTTCTTTAACCCTGCTGACTGCCATTGACGATTGCCAAATAAAATTGATCACAAGATGTTAATATAAATTTAATACGTCACAGAACAAAAAATTTGTTAACTTGTGGACAGGATGTTGTGCCACAAACATTCGGTGTCAATATTTCTTTAGTACACCATATCCGGATTTCGACAATAAATGTCTCTTCAGTGATGTTGGGGATCGAAACGGTATTTGGAAGGCCATATAAAAAGTACCCTCATTTTTTAGAGAAAGTACCCTCATTTTTAGATTCACTCTTGAATTTTAAGAGTCAATATATAGGATGAACGGATCATATAAACCGGAGGGAAATATGATACATGCCCAAACAAAAAATATAAACGAGTCTAAATTGAAAACTACGTTCAAACCTATGACTGCGTTGGATAAAAACAGCAATTTTTATACGTGTGCATGTCAAACAAATTTCGTTGTAGAAGGGTCTAAAAACAGCACAAACAACATTTTCCAAAAGACCAAAAGGGTGAAAAAGTATATTTAAACAAAACGCATTTGACTAACAGGTCGAACAACTGATGTTCTTTAACCCTGCTGACTGCCATTGACGATTGCCAAATAAAATTGATCACAAGATGTTAATATAAATTTAATACGTCACAGAACAAAAAATTTGTTAACTTGTGGACAGGATGTTGTGCCACAAACATTCGGTGTCAATATTTCTTTAGTACACCATATCCGGATTTCGACAATAAATGTCTCTTCAGTGATGTTGGGGATCGAAACGGTATTTGGAAGGCCATATAAAAAGTACCCTCATTTTTTAGAGAAAGTACCCTCATTTTTAGATTCACTCTTGAATTTTAAGAGTCAATATATAGGATGAACGGATCATATAAACCGGAGGGAAATATGATACATGCCCAAACAAAAAATATAAACGAGTCTAAATTGAAAACTACGTTCAAACCTATGACTGCGTTGGATAAAAACAGCAATTTTTATACGTGTGCATGTCAAACAAATTTCGTTGTAGAAGGGTCTAAAAACAGCACAAACAACATTTTCCAAAAGACCAAAAGGGTGAAAAAGTATATTTAAACAAAACGCATTTGACTAACAGGTCGAACAACTGATGTTCTTTAACCCTGCTGACTGCCATTGACGATTGCCAAATAAAATTGATCACAAGATGTTAATATAAATTTAATACGTCACAGAACAAAAAATTTGTTAACTTGTGGACAGGATGTTGTGCCACAAACATTCGGTGTCAATATTTCTTTAGTACACCATATCCGGATTTCGACAATAAATGTCTCTTCAGTGATGTTGGGGATCGAAACGGTATTTGGAAGGCCATATAAAAAGTACCCTCATTTTTTAGAGAAAGTACCCTCATTTTTAGATTCACTCTTGAATTTTAAGAGTCAATATATAGGATGAACGGATCATATAAACCGGAGGGAAATATGATACATGCCCAAACAAAAAATATAAACGAGTCTAAATTGAAAACTACGTTCAAACCTATGACTGCGTTGGATAAAAACAGCAATTTTTATACGTGTGCATGTCAAACAAATTTCGTTGTAGAAGGGTCTAAAAACAGCACAAACAACATTTTCCAAAAGACCAAAAGGGTGAAAAAGTATATTTAAACAAAACGCATTTGACTAACAGGTCGAACAACTGATGTTCTTTAACCCTGCTGACTGCCATTGACGATTGCCAAATAAAATTGATCACAAGATGTTAATATAAATTTAATACGTCACAGAACAAAAAATTTGTTAACTTGTGGACAGGATGTTGTGCCACAAACATTCGGTGTCAATATTTCTTTAGTACACCATATCCGGATTTCGACAATAAATGTCTCTTCAGTGATGTTGGGGATCGAAACGGTATTTGGAAGGCCATATAAAAAGTACCCTCATTTTTTAGAGAAAGTACCCTCATTTTTAGATTCACTCTTGAATTTTAAGAGTCAATATATAGGATGAACGGATCATATAAACCGGAGGGAAATATGATACATGCCCAAACAAAAAATATAAACGAGTCTAAATTGAAAACTACGTTCAAACCTATGACTGCGTTGGATAAAAACAGCAATTTTTATACGTGTGCATGTCAAACAAATTTCGTTGTAGAAGGGTCTAAAAACAGCACAAACAACATTTTCCAAAAGACCAAAAGGGTGAAAAAGTATATTTAAACAAAACGCATTTGACTAACAGGTCGAACAACTGATGTTCTTTAACCCTGCTGACTGCCATTGACGATTGCCAAATAAAATTGATCACAAGATGTTAATATAAATTTAATACGTCACAGAACAAAAAATTTGTTAACTTGTGGACAGGATGTTGTGCCACAAACATTCGGTGTCAATATTTCTTTAGTACACCATATCCGGATTTCGACAATAAATGTCTCTTCAGTGATGTTGGGGATCGAAACGGTATTTGGAAGGCCATATAAAAAGTACCCTCATTTTTTAGAGAAAGTACCCTCATTTTTAGATTCACTCTTGAATTTTAAGAGTCAATATATAGGATGAACGGATCATATAAACCGGAGGGAAATATGATACATGCCCAAACAAAAAATATAAACGAGTCTAAATTGAAAACTACGTTCAAACCTATGACTGCGTTGGATAAAAACAGCAATTTTTATACGTGTGCATGTCAAACAAATTTCGTTGTAGAAGGGTCTAAAAACAGCACAAACAACATTTTCCAAAAGACCAAAAGGGTGAAAAAGTATATTTAAACAAAACGCATTTGACTAACAGGTCGAACAACTGATGTTCTTTAACCCTGCTGACTGCCATTGACGATTGCCAAATAAAATTGATCACAAGATGTTAATATAAATTTAATACGTCACAGAACAAAAAATTTGTTAACTTGTGGACAGGATGTTGTGCCACAAACATTCGGTGTCAATATTTCTTTAGTACACCATATCCGGATTTCGACAATAAATGTCTCTTCAGTGATGTTGGGGATCGAAACGGTATTTGGAAGGCCATATAAAAAGTACCCTCATTTTTTAGAGAAAGTACCCTCATTTTTAGATTCACTCTTGAATTTTAAGAGTCAATATATAGGATGAACGGATCATATAAACCGGAGGGAAATATGATACATGCCCAAACAAAAAATATAAACGAGTCTAAATTGAAAACTACGTTCAAACCTATGACTGCGTTGGATAAAAACAGCAATTTTTATACGTGTGCATGTCAAACAAATTTCGTTGTAGAAGGGTCTAAAAACAGCACAAACAACATTTTCCAAAAGACCAAAAGGGTGAAAAAGTATATTTAAACAAAACGCATTTGACTAACAGGTCGAACAACTGATGTTCTTTAACCCTGCTGACTGCCATTGACGATTGCCAAATAAAATTGATCACAAGATGTTAATATAAATTTAATACGTCACAGAACAAAAAATTTGTTAACTTGTGGACAGGATGTTGTGCCACAAACATTCGGTGTCAATATTTCTTTAGTACACCATATCCGGATTTCGACAATAAATGTCTCTTCAGTGATGTTGGGGATCGAAACGGTATTTGGAAGGCCATATAAAAAGTACCCTCATTTTTTAGAGAAAGTACCCTCATTTTTAGATTCACTCTTGAATTTTAAGAGTCAATATATAGGATGAACGGATCATATAAACCGGAGGGAAATATGATACATGCCCAAACAAAAAATATAAACGAGTCTAAATTGAAAACTACGTTCAAACCTATGACTGCGTTGGATAAAAACAGCAATTTTTATACGTGTGCATGTCAAACAAATTTCGTTGTAGAAGGGTCTAAAAACAGCACAAACAACATTTTCCAAAAGACCAAAAGGGTGAAAAAGTATATTTAAACAAAACGCATTTGACTAACAGGTCGAACAACTGATGTTCTTTAACCCTGCTGACTGCCATTGACGATTGCCAAATAAAATTGATCACAAGATGTTAATATAAATTTAATACGTCACAGAACAAAAAATTTGTTAACTTGTGGACAGGATGTTGTGCCACAAACATTCGGTGTCAATATTTCTTTAGTACACCATATCCGGATTTCGACAATAAATGTCTCTTCAGTGATGTTGGGGATCGAAACGGTATTTGGAAGGCCATATAAAAAGTACCCTCATTTTTTAGAGAAAGTACCCTCATTTTTAGATTCACTCTTGAATTTTAAGAGTCAATATATAGGATGAACGGATCATATAAACCGGAGGGAAATATGATACATGCCCAAACAAAAAATATAAACGAGTCTAAATTGAAAACTACGTTCAAACCTATGACTGCGTTGGATAAAAACAGCAATTTTTATACGTGTGCATGTCAAACAAATTTCGTTGTAGAAGGGTCTAAAAACAGCACAAACAACATTTTCCAAAAGACCAAAAGGGTGAAAAAGTATATTTAAACAAAACGCATTTGACTAACAGGTCGAACAACTGATGTTCTTTAACCCTGCTGACTGCCATTGACGATTGCCAAATAAAATTGATCACAAGATGTTAATATAAATTTAATACGTCACAGAACAAAAAATTTGTTAACTTGTGGACAGGATGTTGTGCCACAAACATTCGGTGTCAATATTTCTTTAGTACACCATATCCGGATTTCGACAATAAATGTCTCTTCAGTGATGTTGGGGATCGAAACGGTATTTGGAAGGCCATATAAAAAGTACCCTCATTTTTTAGAGAAAGTACCCTCATTTTTAGATTCACTCTTGAATTTTAAGAGTCAATATATAGGATGAACGGATCATATAAACCGGAGGGAAATATGATACATGCCCAAACAAAAAATATAAACGAGTCTAAATTGAAAACTACGTTCAAACCTATGACTGCGTTGGATAAAAACAGCAATTTTTATACGTGTGCATGTCAAACAAATTTCGTTGTAGAAGGGTCTAAAAACAGCACAAACAACATTTTCCAAAAGACCAAAAGGGTGAAAAAGTATATTTAAACAAAACGCATTTGACTAACAGGTCGAACAACTGATGTTCTTTAACCCTGCTGACTGCCATTGACGATTGCCAAATAAAATTGATCACAAGATGTTAATATAAATTTAATACGTCACAGAACAAAAAATTTGTTAACTTGTGGACAGGATGTTGTGCCACAAACATTCGGTGTCAATATTTCTTTAGTACACCATATCCGGATTTCGACAATAAATGTCTCTTCAGTGATGTTGGGGATCGAAACGGTATTTGGAAGGCCATATAAAAAGTACCCTCATTTTTTAGAGAAAGTACCCTCATTTTTAGATTCACTCTTGAATTTTAAGAGTCAATATATAGGATGAACGGATCATATAAACCGGAGGGAAATATGATACATGCCCAAACAAAAAATATAAACGAGTCTAAATTGAAAACTACGTTCAAACCTATGACTGCGTTGGATAAAAACAGCAATTTTTATACGTGTGCATGTCAAACAAATTTCGTTGTAGAAGGGTCTAAAAACAGCACAAACAACATTTTCCAAAAGACCAAAAGGGTGAAAAAGTATATTTAAACAAAACGCATTTGACTAACAGGTCGAACAACTGATGTTCTTTAACCCTGCTGACTGCCATTGACGATTGCCAAATAAAATTGATCACAAGATGTTAATATAAATTTAATACGTCACAGAACAAAAAATTTGTTAACTTGTGGACAGGATGTTGTGCCACAAACATTCGGTGTCAATATTTCTTTAGTACACCATATCCGGATTTCGACAATAAATGTCTCTTCAGTGATGTTGGGGATCGAAACGGTATTTGGAAGGCCATATAAAAAGTACCCTCATTTTTTAGAGAAAGTACCCTCATTTTTAGATTCACTCTTGAATTTTAAGAGTCAATATATAGGATGAACGGATCATATAAACCGGAGGGAAATATGATACATGCCCAAACAAAAAATATAAACGAGTCTAAATTGAAAACTACGTTCAAACCTATGACTGCGTTGGATAAAAACAGCAATTTTTATACGTGTGCATGTCAAACAAATTTCGTTGTAGAAGGGTCTAAAAACAGCACAAACAACATTTTCCAAAAGACCAAAAGGGTGAAAAAGTATATTTAAACAAAACGCATTTGACTAACAGGTCGAACAACTGATGTTCTTTAACCCTGCTGACTGCCATTGACGATTGCCAAATAAAATTGATCACAAGATGTTAATATAAATTTAATACGTCACAGAACAAAAAATTTGTTAACTTGTGGACAGGATGTTGTGCCACAAACATTCGGTGTCAATATTTCTTTAGTACACCATATCCGGATTTCGACAATAAATGTCTCTTCAGTGATGTTGGGGATCGAAACGGTATTTGGAAGGCCATATAAAAAGTACCCTCATTTTTTAGAGAAAGTACCCTCATTTTTAGATTCACTCTTGAATTTTAAGAGTCAATATATAGGATGAACGGATCATATAAACCGGAGGGAAATATGATACATGCCCAAACAAAAAATATAAACGAGTCTAAATTGAAAACTACGTTCAAACCTATGACTGCGTTGGATAAAAACAGCAATTTTTATACGTGTGCATGTCAAACAAATTTCGTTGTAGAAGGGTCTAAAAACAGCACAAACAACATTTTCCAAAAGACCAAAAGGGTGAAAAAGTATATTTAAACAAAACGCATTTGACTAACAGGTCGAACAACTGATGTTCTTTAACCCTGCTGACTGCCATTGACGATTGCCAAATAAAATTGATCACAAGATGTTAATATAAATTTAATACGTCACAGAACAAAAAATTTGTTAACTTGTGGACAGGATGTTGTGCCACAAACATTCGGTGTCAATATTTCTTTAGTACACCATATCCGGATTTCGACAATAAATGTCTCTTCAGTGATGTTGGGGATCGAAACGGTATTTGGAAGGCCATATAAAAAGTACCCTCATTTTTTAGAGAAAGTACCCTCATTTTTAGATTCACTCTTGAATTTTAAGAGTCAATATATAGGATGAACGGATCATATAAACCGGAGGGAAATATGATACATGCCCAAACAAAAAATATAAACGAGTCTAAATTGAAAACTACGTTCAAACCTATGACTGCGTTGGATAAAAACAGCAATTTTTATACGTGTGCATGTCAAACAAATTTCGTTGTAGAAGGGTCTAAAAACAGCACAAACAACATTTTCCAAAAGACCAAAAGGGTGAAAAAGTATATTTAAACAAAACGCATTTGACTAACAGGTCGAACAACTGATGTTCTTTAACCCTGCTGACTGCCATTGACGATTGCCAAATAAAATTGATCACAAGATGTTAATATAAATTTAATACGTCACAGAACAAAAAATTTGTTAACTTGTGGACAGGATGTTGTGCCACAAACATTCGGTGTCAATATTTCTTTAGTACACCATATCCGGATTTCGACAATAAATGTCTCTTCAGTGATGTTGGGGATCGAAACGGTATTTGGAAGGCCATATAAAAAGTACCCTCATTTTTTAGAGAAAGTACCCTCATTTTTAGATTCACTCTTGAATTTTAAGAGTCAATATATAGGATGAACGGATCATATAAACCGGAGGGAAATATGATACATGCCCAAACAAAAAATATAAACGAGTCTAAATTGAAAACTACGTTCAAACCTATGACTGCGTTGGATAAAAACAGCAATTTTTATACGTGTGCATGTCAAACAAATTTCGTTGTAGAAGGGTCTAAAAACAGCACAAACAACATTTTCCAAAAGACCAAAAGGGTGAAAAAGTATATTTAAACAAAACGCATGTGACTAACAGGTCGAACAACTGATGTTCTTTAACCCTGCTGACTGCCATTGACGATTGCCAAATAAAATTGATCACAAGATGTTAATATAAATTTAATACGTCACAGAACAAAAAATTTGTTAACTTGTGGACAGGATGTTGTGCCACAAACATTCGGTGTCAATATTTCTTTAGTACACCATATCCGGATTTCGACAATAAATGTCTCTTCAGTGATGTTGGGGATCGAAACGGTATTTGGAAGGCCATATAAAAAGTACCCTCATTTTTTAGAGAAAGTACCCTCATTTTTAGATTCACTCTTGAATTTTAAGAGTCAATATATAGGATGAACGGATCATATAAACCGGAGGGAAATATGATACATGCCCAAACAAAAAATATAAACGAGTCTAAATTGAAAACTACGTTCAAACCTATGACTGCGTTGGATAAAAACAGCAATTTTTATACGTGTGCATGTCAAACAAATTTCGTTGTAGAAGGGTCTAAAAACAGCACAAACAACATTTTCCAAAAGACCAAAAGGGTGAAAAAGTATATTTAAACAAAACGCATTTGACTAACAGGTCGAACAACTGATGTTCTTTAACCCTGCTGACTGCCATTGACGATTGCCAAATAAAATTGATCACAAGATGTTAATATAAATTTAATACGTCACAGAACAAAAAATTTGTTAACTTGTGGACAGGATGTTGTGCCACAAACATTCGGTGTCAATATTTCTTTAGTACACCATATCCGGATTTCGACAATAAATGTCTCTTCAGTGATGTTGGGGATCGAAACGGTATTTGGAAGGCCATATAAAAAGTACCCTCATTTTTTAGAGAAAGTACCCTCATTTTTAGATTCACTCTTGAATTTTAAGAGTCAATATATAGGATGAACGGATCATATAAACCGGAGGGAAATATGATACATGCCCAAACAAAAAATATAAACGAGTCTAAATTGAAAACTACGTTCAAACCTATGACTGCGTTGGATAAAAACAGCAATTTTTATACGTGTGCATGTCAAACAAATTTCGTTGTAGAAGGGTCTAAAAACAGCACAAACAACATTTTCCAAAAGACCAAAAGGGTGAAAAAGTATATTTAAACAAAACGCATTTGACTAACAGGTCGAACAACTGATGTTCTTTAACCCTGCTGACTGCCATTGACGATTGCCAAATAAAATTGATCACAAGATGTTAATATAAATTTAATACGTCACAGAACAAAAAATTTGTTAACTTGTGGACAGGATGTTGTGCCACAAACATTCGGTGTCAATATTTCTTTAGTACACCATATCCGGATTTCGACAATAAATGTCTCTTCAGTGATGTTGGGGATCGAAACGGTATTTGGAAGGCCATATAAAAAGTACCCTCATTTTTTAGAGAAAGTACCCTCATTTTTAGATTTACTCTTGAATTTTAAGAGTCAATATATAGGATGAACGGATCATATAAACCGGAGGGAAATATGATACATGCCCAAACAAAAAATATAAACGAGTCTAAATTGAAAACTACGTTCAAACCTATGACTGCGTTGGATAAAAACAGCAATTTTTATACGTGTGCATGTCAAACAAATTTCGTTGTAGAAGGGTCTAAAAACAGCACAAACAACATTTTCCAAAAGACCAAAAGGGTGAAAAAGTATATTTAAACAAAACGCATTTGACTAACAGGTCGAACAACTGATGTT